>NC_054495.1:9991440-10208770 GCF_017639515.1 Carcharodon carcharias
AATTAGCACATTCCTTAGATAATATCACCACCTTCAACACCTCTTTGTCCTTTTGTCTGTGACATCTTTTGGTTATCTCCACCTATCACTGGCCCTCTATCCAGCTCTTCTTGTCCCACCCCCCTTTAAACCAGCTTATATTTCACCTCTTTTCTATTTTTAGTTAGTTCTGTTGAAGAGTCATTCGGACTCTAAACATTAACTGTGCACCTCTCCGCAGATGCTGCCAGACCTGCTGAGCTTTTCCGGGTATTTTTGTTTTTGTTTATGTTCCAGAGGAGCCTCCTGCCGTCAGCTGCCCCTCCCCCATGCTCCTGCCATTGGTGGCCCCCAACCTGTCAGTCATCACCAAGCCCCGCTTTACAAAGGCGAAGCCCCACCCCAGCACCATGTGTTCCTGTTTTGACTTCTGAAATTCTGGTGAGAGCCCATCAAACTGGAATGGCAGCAAACTCATTTCGATCCCAGCGACTGCGAAGGGAGAGGATTTTAGTTTTCTTCAAAATGCCCTTGCTTCGTCTTATGGATATATATTTTCTTTCCACCTCCTCCTCCTCCTCCTCCTCGCGGAGGTTTTATCCTGAAAACATGCAATATAAAAATCCCAAGAAGGAGATTTTGGAACGAGGAACCCTTGGCAGGAGAGTTCAGCCACTGGGGACGGACTGAGGACTTTGCCACATCTTCTAAACGAATTGGCTCAGGTATGTCGTGTTTGACTCTTACCCTGAGGCTTAGTTTCCTCTTTTAAACCCTATTTATTTTATTGCGCCCGGTTAACTAAATCCACAGTTTCTTCCATGGATAAAAGATGGAATTCAGGACTCTATGAGAATTGGAGGGATAACCCCTCAGTATCACAGCAAACAGGGGGATAGGGGTTTGCAATAGCTCTGAGTGTGACGGAGAGATCGGTCCCTTATCCCGAATGGGGGTGTGTTTCCGTCACTACCAATGACATGTAGCGTTTCCTTTAATGTAGCATTGACCACTCGGTAAAGATTTAATCGCCTGTAAAGCACTCGAGGGGTGGTGGTGGGGGGGGGGGGGGGGGTGTTGGTGGCAGCATCAAACTAACAACCCTCTCAACTGATGCAATTTCGTAACGCAGTTGATGAGTAAAGCTTCTGTTTGCGGCAGTGTAATCAGTTTGGGGGTTAAGTGAGGTGAGGAGCAAACATTTGAATTCATTTTACTGAGTGTGTGAGGGGGAATATCCCGAAGCCTATCAAATTTTATTCTATCCCTTTCGCTCTCAATCTCTCTCTCTCTGCGTCCTTCCCCCTCTCCCCACTCACTCCAGCTCCCCTGTTTTTCTTGATTTAACTGCGTGTCTATGCTTTAATGAGACAAGTAGGACTGTGTGTGTGTGTGTTGTTCGTTTGAGTGGGGGAGGATGGTTCAAGCATCAGAAATAATTTCCCACTTGTCATTGGGGACCCTGCGCAGAGCCTATGAGTGAACAAGAACATCCACAAGGATTAGGAGCAGGAGTAGACCATTCAGCCCCTCACGTCTGGCCGTTGAATAAGATCATGGCTGATCTGCCCCAGGCGTCAACCCCTCTTTCGTGCACCTCCTCTTGGCCCTCAACTCCCCGATAATTCAAAAATCTATCTATCCCCTCTTTAAAGATTTTCAGTGATCTAGCCTCCACAATTCACTCTAGGGTAGGGAATTCCAGGCAGTCACTACCCTCTGAGAGAAGAAATTCCTTCGCATTTCAGTTTTCAATGAGTGTCCCCTTATTCTGTAACTATGTCCTGTAGTTTGAGATTCCCCCCACTAGTGGAAATATCTACCCTGTCAAGCCGCCTCAGAATCTTGTACATTTCAATAAGATCACCCCTCATTCTTCTAAACTCTAATGAATAAAGGCCTAACCTGTTTAGCTGCTTTTGATAAGTCAACCCCTTCATTCCAGGAATCAGCCTAATGAATCTCTTTTGAACTGTCTCCAATGCCAGTATATCCTTTCTTAAATACCAGGATAAAAACTGTACACAGTACTCCAGGTGCGGCCTCACCAACACTCTGTATCGTCGTAACAAGACTTCCTTATTTTTAAACTCCAGCCGCCTAGCAAAACAGGCCAAAATTCCATTTGCCTTCTAAATTACTTGCTGCACTTACCTGCTAACTCTTTGTGTTTCATGCACAAGAACACCCAAGTCCCTCTGTGCTGCTCCTTTGGTGTTCTGCTTATTTTCTGCCCCTTCCTGTCACACTTTGATTATCATTCACCTCTTCACTACCCTGCACCTTGATTTTTGATTTTTAAAATATTTAAAGAGGTAGATTTTTGATTTTTCAAACTTTCCTTCAATTGACGCCCACTTCCCACTAATTAGCTTGAAGTCCTATCTTCAACTCTAGTGAGGTCAGGTTTGGCAACGCCAAAGAGCGTTAATGTCTCCCCCCTCCCCTCTAATATTTTGGTCAATGTTTACACCTCTGTCTCTGTCATTTTGACAAGTGAAGGCAGAGAAATGGACCATGCATTTTAGTCATGGTCTCTGTATTTAACTGCCAAGGACCCTTCCTCTATCCTACTTCCCCTGCATTTTCCCCCTTTTGATGCTTGGCCTAGCCCAAGGTAGTTGATTCAGTGGTACTGCCCCTTTCCGTATGCGCCACCACTCATTGATACTGGCCAACTATCGATTTTAGGATTATAAGTGTATAAGGTTATACCATCTGTACAGGTTGGCCCTGCAATTACAGGAACTGCCCTCTCTTATTTGGCCCCTCCATTCCTGCAACCCCATATTCTTTGCCATATCTTGTGTGTCCCTCCTGGTGTGGTGGGCCAGATATGTTTAGTGTGCAACCAATAGCAACTGGGTGATTACCAAACATGGGAGTCGACCCTAATACATGGGTGTATCCATACATTCAGCCCCTAATTCCTTAGCCTTCCCACCACGTGGTATCGTCAATCTGTTCGACCTCATCTGTCAGAATTTTAACCTGCTGCTGCAATATTTAATAGGGTCTGTGCACTGGCTGGGTCTCGACGCAGATACCTGCGCAGTGTTCAGGTAACAGTGGGATTACATAGGGGAACTGGTTCAAATATTGTGTTGAGCTTTCTTTTATGCTTCCCTCTGCCTGCACATTAATTGGTTCCCTCTTGTAGATTTCCACCAGTTCTACTCTTCCCACCCTGTCTGGTACCTGTGGGTGTAGACCTACCACATGGTTGGTTATAGGACATGGCCTATTATTACCATATTGGTATTCTCGTGGTGATGCAATATCTCCCTGTACCCATCTAGGCAACATGAGTTGGTTCCAACTTAGAGCCCATCGAGCTCCTATTGTACAACTGGCTGTTGCATTAAACATGCACCTAACTTCCTCTATCTCATATATCAGATGTGGATGCCCTACTGAAGAGGCCGCTACACTGCATCTCTCTAAAGTGGTGCTCACTATATTGCCCTCTATTTCTATTGCATATGGAGGTATATTATGATATCTTACATAATACGCCCCCCTTAACTACCCCAATATTTTCTACCCTATTTAATGTCTTAGTGGATATTGTTTCTGGTATAACTGGGATTGCTAAAACAATGTTGATTAAAATATTATTATTCACAACACACTTAGTACCAGTTTCATATATATGCGTCAAGCCCCTGAACTGACAACCGGCCAAACAATGATTCATGTGTCGTGACAGGTTAAACAAGTGTGCAACTGTAATCCGCAGGGGCACCTCACCCTCATGAATTTGTCTCAGGTGAATATCACAGCTGTATGACAGGAGGACACCTCGGTGGGCTCATGCAGCGAGGCAATATGGGTAGAGCTCCGGAATAGGAAGGGCGCAGTCACAATGTTGGGGGTTTACTATAGGCCTCCTAATAGCTGGTGGGAGATTGAGGAACAGTTATGTAGGCAGATTTTGGAAAGATGTAAAAGCAACAGGGTTATTGTGGGTGGGTGATTTTAAACTTTCCCTATATTCACTGGGAATCACTTAGTGCTAGGGGTTTGGATGGTGCAGAATTTGTAAGCTGCATCCAGGAGGGCTTCCTGAATAATATGTAGAAAGTCCAACTATGGAAGGGGCAATACTGGACCTGATATTAGGGAATGAACCCGGCCAGGTGGTCCAAGTTTCAGTAGGGGAGCATTTTGGGAAAAGTGACCATAATTCAGTAAGTTTCAAGGTACTGGTGGATAAAGATAACAGGAGTCCTCGGGTTAAGGTGCTTAATTGGGGGAAGGCTAATTATAACAATATTAGGCAGGAACTGGGGAATCTAGACTGGAGGCGGATGTTTGAGGGCAAATCAACAACTGACATGTGGGAGGCTTTCAAACCTCAGTTGATAAGAATTCAGGACCAGCTTGTTCCTACTAGGATGAAGGATAAGCATGGCAAGTTTCAGGAACCTTGGATAATGAAGGATATTGTCAGATTAGTCAAAAAGAAAAGGAAAACATTCATAAGGGCTAGAAGGCTGGGAACAGATGAAGCCCATGGAGAATATAAAGAAAGTAAGAAGAAACTTAAGCAAGCAAGGCTAAAAGGGGTCATGAAAAGTCATTGGCAACCAGGATTAAGGAAAATTCCAAGGCCTTTTATGCATATGTAAAAAGCAAGAGGGTAGCTAGGGAAATGGTAGTCCTACTCAGGGACAGAGGTGGGAATCTGTGTGTGGAGCCAGGAGAAATGGGAGAGATACTAAATGAATACTTCTCATCAGTATTCACCAAAGAGAAGGACTTAGCAGCCAATTTGTCTAGGGAAGAGTGTGTAGATAGCCTGGATCATGTTGAGTTCAAAAAGGAGGAGGTGTAAGGCATCTTGAAGAATACTAAGGTGGATGGGTCCCCAGGGCCAGATGGGATCTACCCCAGAGTACTGAGGGAGTCAAGGGAGGCAATTGCTGGGGCCTTGACAGAAATCTTTGTATCCTCACTGGCTACGGGTGAGATCCCAGAGGACTGGAGAACGGCCAATGTTGTTCCATTGTTTAAGAAAGGTAGCAGGGATAATCCAGGAAATTCCAAGCCGGTGAGCCTTACGTCAGTGGTAGGGAAATTATTGGAGAAGATTCTTTGTGACCGGATTTGCTACTGTTTGGAAGCAAATGGGTGTATTAGAGAGGCACAGCATGGTTTTGTGAAGGGCAGGTCGTGTCTCACTAACTTGATTGAGTTTTTCAAGGAAGTGAGTGGAAGGGTGCTTTTCTGAATGGAGAGCTATGACTAGTGGTGTTGCGCAGGGATCAGTGTTGGGACCTTTGCAGCTTGTAGTATATGTAAATGATTTGCAGGAAAATGTAACTGAGCCAATTAGTAAGTTTGCAGACAACACTAAGGTTGGAAGAGTTGCAGATGGTGAAGAGGATTGTCAAAGGATACAACGGGATATAGATCAGTTGGAGACTTGGGCAGAGAAATGGCAGATGGAGTTTAATCTGGACAAATGCAAGGTAATACATTTTGGAAGGTCTAATACAGGTAGGAGTTATACAGTAAATAGCAGAAACATAAGTGCATCAACAGGCAGAGGGATCTGGGTGTACAGGTCCACAGGTCACTGAAAGTGGCAACGCAGGTGAATAAGTTAGTCAGGAAGGCATATGGCATGCTTGCCTTCATCGGCAGTGGTATTGAGTATAAAAGCTGGGAAGTCATGCTGCAGCTGTATAGAACCTTGGTTAGGCCACACTTGGAATGTTGTGTGCAATTCTGGTCACCACATTACCAGAAGGATATGGAGGCTTTGGAGAGGGTGCAGAGGAGGTTTACCAGGATGCTGCCTGGTCTGGAGGTTATTAGCTATGAGGAGAGGTTGGAGAAACTCAGATTGTTCTCACTGGAGTGACGGAGATTGAGGGGCGACTTGATAGAAGTTTACAAAATTATGAGTGGCATGGACAGAATAGATAGTTAGAAGCTTTTTCCCAGGGTGGAAGAAACAATTACTAGAGGACATAGATTTAAGGTGAGAGGAGAAAACTATAGAGGAGATGTGTGGGGCAAGTTTTTATATGCAGAGGGTAGTGAGTGTCTGGAATTTGCTGCCAAAGGAGGTGGTGGAAGCAGGTACAATAGTGGTGTTTAATAGGCAGCTTGACAAATATATGAATAGAATGGGAATAGAGGGATATGGACCCCGGAAGTGCAAAATATTTTAGTTTGACAGGCAATATGATCGGTGCAGGCTTGGAGAGTTGAAGGGCCTGTTCCTGTGCTGTACTTTTCTTTGTTCTTTGTTCCTCAGTGTCCCCTGGTGCATCTATGATCTGTAGGTGCTGCACACGTCATTCCTGATCGCATTATCTGTGAGGTTTCTCTCTACATTAATCAATTTGTTAATGGTTCAAGCAGGGCTGTCTAGTACAGTGCCAAGCTCTGAATTACTTGTGGCAGGTCTCAGTCTGTACTGAGCTGCCTGTCCTGGACCCCCTGTCCTTTTATCCAGAATTTTCTTCAGCAGAGAGCTTAAAGACCCAGACCTTCTGAACCACTGTTGCCAAATCAATTGAATTGCCTGCAGAGGGTTCCTGTGTTAAATGCTCTGGCGGTATCATTAACCAAGCTACATTTTAGCCGACCTTCTCCCTCAGCAAAGGGTGCAGTCCACCATTCACAGCAGGCCGCCTGTGCTGTCACTTGTTTTATCAGAGGTGTGGACAGTGCAGGGGGTATGATCCGAGCAGCACGCTGACAGGCCAATATCAGGGATGTTGAAGATGGCGAGTACCGGCCCATGTTGTATATTATCATGCGAAAGTTTATCATCTCTCACTAACACTATTCCTTTTTCTGGTTCAGGCCTTAATGCTGGATGGGGGAATCAGTTAATTGCAGCCCTGGTGTTTTGCGTTCAGTTAGCGCTGTTGTTGCAGCATCATTCCTGCGAACTCAAGTACAAGACCTCCCCGTCACTACAGGTTGGTCACGATTAGTTCTGTAAAGTAAAATCAGTTAGTAACATGCTTCAATGGTGACCAGTGCCTCCAGCGCCCTTTCCCTTTCATATCCACACAGGCGTAAGTGTGACTAATCATTATTATCTCATGAGGTCCTATCCAATTGGGTGCAAAACCTGGTTTCTCGGATGTTACCTTCACCATTACCTTATCCCTGACTTCTGGCATGTCCTTAGGGAGCCGACACCCACCTCGCTCCCCACCCCCCGCACCACCACCCCCCCCCCCCCCCCCTTCTTTCCTGGTCCGCTATCTCCTGCCTGACCTCAATTCCTTAAGCTGTCTGCACAACTCTACAATGCACTTTCTTACCCTATCCTTCAATGGCTCAGTATCTTCATTTCCAGTTCTCTGAGAACTTCAGGTGATTTCAGTGTTAATCCTGTGGTCTTACTGTTTGTAGCTCACAGGCACATTGATATAGTCAGCAATACATCTATTTAGCCTTCTTCCAGCTTTCCCTTTACTTGTATCCATCTTGTGGTAAATTGTTGTTAAGTATTATTTCTCCTACCCTTCAACTCCCTCAACTACCGATTCCATATATTTTACCTTTAAGGTAAAATACCATTAGCTCCCTCTGACCATGATCATCCTAAGATTCGCTTGAGGTCAGTTCCTCTATTGTCTCGACTGTTTAAAATGTTTTTCTTACTCGTTAGGCCATATTAACCATTCCCTGTCAATGGGGGTCTCTATCTCTAGATCTTTGCTTATCTCCCTCTTCGCGGTTCCAGTATCTCAGGTGATGGCAAGGTTATCAAATTCACCTCTCTTAAAACAGTTTGTATATTGTGTCCTCTTTTCCTTACTCTTATCTCCTACCCTTAACCATTTCCTCATACCATTTTACACATGCAATAGGTACCATCTCATCTTGTTCAGATTGTCTGGAGAGACTTTACCATCCAATAAAGTATTCTCATAACATTTTTAAAACAGAAATGAGGCATTAACACGTTTTGCGTCCGTATCTGCTCAAACAACAATTTATTTTCTCAAAAATAACCTAGTAGATTGTATCTGACCTTTTTTTTTCATTTTTGAATTATCCCAGATTCATTAACTGGACCAAAAAATTGGACTTCTGACAAACTTTGTCAAGGTCTTGAGCTTAACTTTCGATTTTGGGAACAGACCTACAAATACAAAATCTTGCAGCATTTGAATTAGTGCCAATTGTGGTTAAACCTTTTAAAATAAAGATTCCCTTTTGTATCAGAAGCCAAACTGCATTTTTTAAAAAAAACTTTGTAAGAACTGCAATTTACACTATCAAAATTGACATTGCCTCTTTCTCATGTGTATAAATTTGTATACAGATTAAACGTCCCACATGCTTATCAACACATGCTTTACCTTGGATAGCATCCTAGTTATTCAAAAGTATCCTTCTAAATTACACTGCACTTTTCACATTTCAAGATTGTCCCACATTCAAGCAACAGCGCTGTCGGGCTGCAGATTTTCTTTCATATTTAATACATCTCTTCAAAAGCAACCCCCTTTTACCCACAGAAACCACCAGACTCTGTGTTAATGTCTTTTGGTTTTCCTAGAATCCTTTTGAATTCCAGATCATTTTTTTCCTCGCAATCAGCTTGGAAGCTGATGGGAAGAGATACTTCCTGTGAGTTTGCAAGGTGGGGTGGTTCATCTCAAACAAAGGGAAATCCCGTTTTAGCCTCACAACGCCTTCAAATTGCGATTTTTGCCAGAAATCGCAACTCGAGCCTTATACTCAAAAATTGGAATGTTAAGCACCCTTTTTCTTTAATCTAATATGAAGCTTTTGGCTCTAAAGTGCTGAATTCCACGCACATACACAAGACAATTTAGGGAAGAAAACACATTATAGCTCACATATGAATGCTTCCTTGTACCTAAATACTTCATTGTACAGAAACACACACACACATATAAAAAGGTGTGTATTTCCATTCTTATGACACTGAACGTAACCACTTAAAACTTTCATACTCTAAACTAAACTTCAAGTAGCAGTAGTGATATAAAGGGATCTGCGAGGTTCCACTCCAGAGACAATCAAACCGACTCATATATCCTCTGCCCCTGCCTGTCACTGGTCATTAGCCCTACCTAAGGGTATCCCTTCTCTGTCTCTCTCTCTCTCTCTCTCTCGAGCACAAACAACTCTTGTGACTTAGATCGATTCATGTTTTAAGTTATTTACCGAAAATTCAGTGGGGGCCTTTTCGGTTCGCACCCGTCCTTCCATATTTTCTGAATAAGTTATTTTTATTTTAAATATTAGCTCTTTATGCTTCCGGGCGAGGTGGAGTGACATCATCCCCTCTCCACCCCTCCCCTGCGGTTCAGCTTCCTCGGTAGCTGCCTTTCCCATAGCTATTTCGGCCTCTTACCTTGGACTCGGGACCCTCCCTTAAGTCTCTCTGATACGGCCCCGGATATGCCATTCTCGTCAGACACGGAATCGTTCTGGAGTATTTTTTCAATCAAAAGAATACTCATCAGGGCATGATACCGCCCTCCGGGTGCGTCTGGCCAATCCTGCCGACTACGCCGCTTATAGTGGGAGTTTAATCACCCTCCTCACCCCAATGATCAGAACAGACTCAAATTCCCTTGTTCGCTTATTTATTTGAGCATATGCAAGGGGGTTGCAGGTACCCTTGGAGGACGTACGAGTTCCCCCCAAACTCCATCAATTACACATCGTTAATCTTATAAGACCATAAGACACAGGGAGCAGAAATTAGGCCATTCGGCCCATCGAGTCTGCTCCACCATTCAATCATGACTGATAAGTTTCTCAACCCCATTCTCCCACCTTCTCCCCGTAACCTTTGATCCCCTTACCAACCAAGAACCGATCTATCTCGGTCTTAAATACACTCAGTGACCTGGCCTCCACAGCCTTCTGTGGCAATGAATTCCATAGATTCACCACTCTCTGGCTAAAGAAGTTTCTCCTCATCTCTGTTCTAAAAGGTCTTCCCTTTACTCTGAGGCTGTGCCCTCGGATCCTAGTCTCTCCCACTAATGGAGACATCTTCCCCACGTTATATATTCCTGCTAATTGCAGTTCATTTGCTACAACCAATCAGAGATTACATGAAACACTATTATATCATGATTCGCCAATCAACTTTGCACAGGTAATAAATTTACCATCCTATTACAGTGAAGCACACCCTCAGCAGATTAGGATTTCACCTTTACTCACAATTTGCAATAGACAAAGCGCATCTTGTGGCTTATCAAGGAACTCCTACTCTGCCGAGCTCTGTCTTTTCTTCTGGCAGCCGTGCCCTGAATCTTCACCACAACAAAAACATACCTGGCAGCATCTGCGGAGAGGGACACAGTTAATGTTTCGAGTCCGAATGACCCTTCAGCAGAACTAAGTAAAAATAGAAGAGAAGTGAAATACAAGCTGGTTTAGAGGGGGGACAAGTAGAGCCAGTGATAGGTGGAGATAACCAAAAGATGTCACAGACAAAAGGACAAAGAGGTGTTGAAGGTGGTGATATTATCTAAGGAATGTACTAATTAAGTGTAGAAAGCAGGACAAGCAAGGTGCAGATAACCCTAATGGGGGTGGGGTGGGGTGGGGTGGGGTG
Organism: Carcharodon carcharias; assembly: GCF_017639515.1. Lineage (NCBI taxonomy): Eukaryota > Metazoa > Chordata > Chondrichthyes > Lamniformes > Lamnidae > Carcharodon > Carcharodon carcharias. The sequence continues at coordinate 10,002,005 of NC_054495.1, forward strand.
GGATGAAGGAATAAAAAAAAGGCTAAAAGGTAGAGATAAAACAATGGATGGAAATACATTTAAAAATACTGGAAACAGATGGGAAAAGAAAAAAATTATATAAATTATTAGAAAAAATGGGAGTCAGAAAGGGGGTGGGGATGGAAGAGAGAGCCCATGATCTAAAATTGTTGAACTCCGTATTCAGTCTGGAAGGCTGTAAAGTGCCTAGTCGGAAGATGAGGTGCTGTTCCTCCAGTTTGTGTTGAGCTTCACTGGAACAATGCAGCAGGCCAAGGACTTGCCCAATGTGGGCAAGAGAGCAGGGTGGAGTGTTGAAATGTTCACCATGCATTTTAGTCATGGCCTCTGTAATTAACCCCCAAGGAACCTTCCTCTATCCTACTTCCCCTTCACTCTCCATATTTCCATTTGATTGAGAGAAACAGGTGATTTCATAGGGTAGTTGCCACTGATGTACGCCATTCTTACCCCACCCTCAGACAACGATGGTGTCTCTGCTCTATCGAAATGGCTACCATTTTCTCACCAAAATCATCCTTTGTAGCCTCCCATAACCATCTGCCTTACATGCTGGCATATGTTCCCCTTGCAGAACACCTTCGGTCTATCCGCAAGCATTACCCAGACCTCCCTGTCACTTGTCATTTCAACATTCCACCCTGCTCTCATGCCGACCTGTCCATCCTAGGCTTGCCACATTGTTCCAGTGAAGCTCAACGCACACTGGAGGAACAGCAACTCATCTTCCGACTAGGCACTTTACAGCCTTCTGGACTGAATATTGAGTTCAACAATTTTAGATCATGAACTCTCTCCTCCATCCCTAACCACTTTTAGATTTTCCCCCTCCTTTTTGTTTTTTCCAATAATTTATATAGATTTTCCTTTTCCCACCTACTTTCATTATTTTTAAGTTTATCTCATCCATTGTTTTATCTCTACCATTTAGCCTATTTTGATCCCTTCCCCTACCCCACCCCCAATAGGGCTATCTGTAACTTGCTCGTCCTGCTTTCTGCCCTTAATTAGCACATTCCTTAGATAATATCACCACCTTCAACACCTCTTTGTCCTTTTGTCTGTGACATCTTTTGGTTATCTCCACCTATCACTGGCCCTCTATCCAGCTCTTCTTGTCCCACCCACGCCCTCCCTTAAACGAGCTTATATTTCACCTCTTCTCTATTTTTACTTAGTTCGTTGAAGAGTCATACAGACTCAAAACGTTAACTGTGTTCGTCTCCGCAGATGCTGCCAGACCTGCTGAGTTTTTCCAGATATTTTTGTTTTTGTTTTGGACTTCCAGCATCCGCAGTTTTTTGCATTTTATCTTTTTTTCCCCTTGAACACATCGATACTATCCACATTCCTTAAGGTATTGATTTCCACCTTCTATCTCCCAGTTTGCCTGCTCGACAGGCTACATGGCCGACTCCAGCTCCAACTTCCTATGTCCCTGCTCTTACAATCTTCTGGAGAGGAGCTTTCTTCTGAATTCCTGCTTGCATTTCTTGCTGACTGTCTTACATTGACGTCCTCTTCTCCAGAAGTGGAAACATCCTGTCTACATCAGCTCTGTATTGATTTCATAACTTGAAAGAACCCTACCTGGCCATTCCTCTGCTTCCTTTGTCAAAACAGAGGGCACAAAGCCTGCCACCCCTTTCCTTTTAGGTATAGACTCTCAAGAAGGGAATGTCACCCCCCTCTGCACCCCCCCCCCCCCACCCCCCCCCCCCCCCCCCCCCCCCCACAAGTAATACGAAGCCTGTCAAATTATTCCTGTCAGTGCTGTGAGGTTGGTGTTAAATGAAACAGCTGGTTGACATTTTACTTCAGTATCCTGAGGTTCTAAGGGGCGGAGGTCTGGGCAGTTCTCCAAATCGAGCTCTATCTATCAGTCTCACCCCACCCCTCTCTCTCTCTCTCTCTCTCGCGCTCCATTTGAACTTTGAATAAACTGAAAAAGTACGCAAACACAGCTGAATACAAAATCATTCTTACCTGAGAGACCTTGCTGTGCTCACATATCCATCGGCATTTCATAATTTTCTACGATGTATTTAGTTTTGAAATGTGACCATCCCTTTAATCGTTAACTTCTCAGGAGAGCGTACAATGTTTTAAGTGTCAAAGTGTTCTCACAGTTTGCTACAATTCCCGTATAGTGCTTGCGTCTTTTAAGGTTAAATGAAATATGCAACAAGCATTTTTATTTAGTTTACTGAGGTTCTGTTTGAGGACCTCTCTCTGCTTCTCTGTGGCTCTCCATATTTCCACTTGATGGAGACAAAGAGGGGATACCACAGGGTAGCTGCAACTGACCTAGGACATCCTTACCCACCCACCCAGACAACGACGGTGTTTCCGCTCTATCGAAATGGCTGCCATTTTCTCACCTAAATCGCCCTTCATAACCTCCCATATCCTTTTCCCTTACACATTTGCATGTGTTCTCCTTGAACACATGTAAGCTATCCGCTTCAAACATTCCCTGAGGTATTGATTTCCACATTCTACATCCCTGTTCGCCTGCTCGATGGGACACATGGCCGACCCCTGCTCCTTTTCCCCTATGATCCTCTCCTTACACTCTTTTGGCGAGGAGGTTTATTCTGAATTCCCTATTGGATTTCTTGCTGACTGTTTGACATTGGCTCCCTCTTCTCCAGGAACGGAGCATTCTGTCTACATCAACCCTGCCATAGACTTCATAACTTGAAAGACCTCTTTCTGGCGATTCCTCTGCTTCATTTGTCAAAACAGCGGACACACAGCCTGCCAACCCTTTCCTTTTGTGTACAGACTTTCAGGAAGGGCACACATTTGAGCGTATGCAGATGCTGGAGGTGGTAGCTGAACAGAGGGACAGGGGAAAGTGAGGGAGAATGTGAAGGTCGCCAGTGGGCAGTCACCGCACAGCGGCCAGCCGCTGGAGAAACAACCCTGGGCTACATCCTAGCAGGGGGATTGGTTTGCAAAAAAAATAGACCTCGGGAAGGCGATTTTCAAATTGCCAAATCAATCAGCACCTTCTTCCTGGTTTATCGAGAGAGGTTGGCGGTTTCATGGAAATGCAGGAGCACTCCATCTCAGAGTAAAGGCGGGTGTAGTGGTTTGTTTTAGGTTGGGGATGAACCATCATATTATATTTTTCCCCCGAGAAAAAAAAGCGTTAAAGTGTCAGGTCGTCCTCTTGCTATGTGTTTCCAGCATTCCCTGGTTTTATTTCAGATTTCCAAATCCTACAGCATTTTGCTTTTGTGTGGACAAAAGTCGTACCGTCGAGTATCCCAAAGATTTTACTCAAGCATAATTGTACGTTTGGTGGGAGTATGCGTGGGCTTGAAAGAGAGAAGGGGAGGGAGAGAGAGAGAGAGAGAGAAATGTTCTTTTTTGGGGCAATTTTGACTACACAATAGCATAATATTCATTCCCAGTGAACGATATTAAGTGCGTGAGTAAGATGTCAGCAGCCTAGCACAACGACTTTGCTTAATAAGTCATCCAATTTCTAAAACACCCATTTGAACGAGTTGTTCACCTTTCTGTCAGCTTGGTGCGATTAGCAATGACCTTCAAAATTCGACAATAAGAAAAATAGAGAAAGCGCTTTGATCTTTATTAGGACATAGATCATTTTGAGTGAAATCAGGAACAGGCTTCAAGCATGTCTGTCTGCGTTCCTCTCCGCAGATGCTGTCAGACCTGCTGAGTTTTTCCAGGTATTTTTATTTTTGTTTTGGATTTCTAGCATCCGCAGTTTTTTGCTTTTATCTTACATGAGATGTCTGCTACCCTCATGACATGGCGGATAGTAAAATTCTACGTAATATTTATTAACAGCTGCAAGATGTGATGTGTATCTTGCTGGAAGAACAAAACAATCCTTAAAAGGCACAGACTTGGTGGTATGTGGTGGTGCTAATTAAATCGGAATTTCTGGAATGTTTAAGGCGTTTTATTTGCAGTTCAAATACTATTTAGGTGTTGAGTGTTCCAAATGACATTTAACGAGCATTTAAATGCTCATTTAGTTGCGTAAGAATTGATATCTCTCGACTGATTCGAGGAAGAATCAAGGCAAATTCAAGTATATTTTAATTAATATTTAATGCATGCTTAAACTTATTTTTATTGTGCATTTACTTACTTTGCAACGGAAATATATTCGGCAGTTACGTTAATCTAAGTGTGCAAATTGCTGGTCCATAAAACTCCAATCAGGTAGGCATTACAATGAACATTTCAGGCATTTCAATAGATGATGTGATTGGTATTTAATTAGCATTTCTTTCGATTGTGCAACGTTCACTTCTGGGGTTTTAATTATTATTAATGGTAAACAATCAGGTTTGTTAATAATGCCGCGATGCATTTTGACTGATACTTGTTTCCTTGTTATTTTTCTCAGAGCCTTTCAGCGCCAATGCTGTGCGGTCGTACCTGAAATTGTGTCAGCAATGGCCGATACATGAGCAGAAATCCGGTGTATGTTTGATAATAGAGCCGATTTATGCCAACTCAGTTGGATGCTTTTACAATAAGGATTCCTTCGCACAACTCCCATGCCCTCTTTATATACCGTTCAGGATATCCACACAGACAAAAATTTAAATAAAAGAAAAATAAATGAATGGAATGAACAAAGGGAATGAAATTTTGGCATTGAGCCGGCTGTCAATTTCAAATTCACCCCTGCGCCCGATTCTTCACCTCTGTCATTTTGTGTCGCGAGTTTCAGCACCTTTAGTTCAAGTAATTTGAACACATTGCAACCGTCAATAAGATCTTTCTCAATTATAAGTATTTTTTTTTGTTTTGCTATTGGCATTTCCTCAAAGCCCATATCAATCGAGGCGCACACACTTTGAGTAAGAAACACATTCCTCATTCAACTTTGAGTTAATTGTGATTATACTTAGAATCTCCATCGCATCTCGATTTTTACATGACAAATATCTTGCCGTTCAGCTCAAGACTCCTGTAACCACTGGTGCATTTCCACCAGAACTTTTTCACTGTCTCTGGTAGTGAACCCTAATTCCCTCGCCACTTCCATGTCGCCCAGAGTCCAAACGCTTAACCGGAAATCTACAACATCATGCTAACTAAAGAGGAATGATGGCATTGCGGGTTTACATGACATAACTTCATAGTCATGCATAGCGAAGAGATTAATAGCAGATTTCAGGAGGGCTTCGGCTGACTGATGAAATTCATACAACGCACGACAGGGTACCATAAATACTGAGACGTGATACATATTGGAAGGAAATAGAGTAGTGGTAATCTATTAAGAAAATGGCCCAATATTAAAGTACACGCCGGTTAATACGTAGGATCTAACATTGTCTCTCTCTTTCTTTCTCTGTCTGTCACTCTTGTCTCCAGTTCTTTCTATCCTCATTTCTGCCTGATGTCATTGACTATAATGATGAGATATTTCACCTTCAATATTCAGAAGAAAAAGTCGTAATTCTGTCACAGTTTATTATATAATTTAAAAATTCATTTGTGAATTCGGTATCTGTCAGGTAAATCTCATCCTGTATCAACAGTTCTTGCGCAAAATGAATCAAAAACCGCTTCCATTCATACACCTCTGCACTCTGAAATACTGTGATCTTTTCAGATATAGGCAATGGCTTTGGAAAGTGAAGATTCAGGACTGGATCGATTGAATAAGGTGAGAATCTGATATTTCAATTGCATATTCACAGAACTGTAGCTGTTTAGAGTTTTAAATATTTTACCAATATCTCACTAACTTCAAATTCTTCACACAAATGAAAGAACAACAAGTGAAGGGGATAAGATACAAGCCCTGAGACAGTCAAACAACAGCATTAGGAAGTTGGAAATTCCCTGCATGTTATAATATGAAGGCCTGAGCCAATGATAACAAAGAATGCCCCAGAGCACTTCTGTGAAATTTGAATTCTGCCTTTTCTAAAACCAACAACAAAGAATAGGTGCATAATTAAAGGAGACCCCCTCCAGATGGAATAATTAATTTCTGTCTGCTGCTGTGAAACCCAGACACACCATCATCTTCCAACGCTTCTCCATCCTCACCCAGCTTGGCTGTACAGCAGGAGCCTGCTTCCATTCTTATCTATTCAATCGTAATCCCCTGCATCATCTTGCCTCCCTTCCCCCTGCGCTGTTCCATCCTAGGAATTACCTTCAGCCAACCCCAGCTTCTATTTCACATCTACCCGCTGTCCTTTGGCTGTATATTCTGAAAACACAGCATCCTTTTCCACGTGGATGCAGATGACACCCATCTCGACCTCAACATCAGCTCTCTCGACCCTAACATTCTCTCCCTAAACTATCAATTTGTTTGTATGAGTACTGGATGAACAGGAATTCCCTCCAATTAAATATTCTGTAGATGAAAGTCATTGTCTTCGGTCCCCATGATAAACTCTGTTTGCAAGGCACTGACTCTCTCCCGCTCCATGGTAACTGCCTTAGTAAGTTCAAAGCGAGGGTGTGAATTTTAATCATTGAAGTGATTCATAAACATGAGATAATGTAGATCAGTGATGGATGAACGCGGCTTTGTGCGAGTAAGGATGTGGGCACCAGCGTCTTGAATGACATGGAGTTTCCAGATGGAAAAATGTTGGGGGCTCTCCATGAGGCTGTTTGAACTTTGAACTAGCTGTTCACAAACTTAGCACCATATTTGACCCCGAACTGAATTTCTAACCTCATACCTGCGCCAGCACCAGGATCACCTCTTTCTACCTCCATAACGTTACCTGATTCCATGTCATCTACCACTGAAACCCTCAACTCAGTCTTTCAAGCCTCTATATTTAAAAATTCCAACACCCTCATGGAGAGCCCCCAACATTTTTCCACCTGGAAACTCCATGTCATTCAAGACGCTGGTGCCCACATACTTACTCGCACAAAGCCGCGTTCATCCATCACTGATCTACATTATCTCATGTTTTTGAATCACTTCGATGATTAAAATTCACACCCTCGCTTTGAACTTCATCCATTGGCTTCTTTCTCTGTGTCTCTCAAATCAACCCCAGCCCCACCATTTCTGAGATATCTGTTTTCTTCTAATTCTGACTTCTTGGTTATCTCCAATGTTAATCACTTTAACCACCTTAACCACCTCTTTCTATCATTTTGTTTATATAACAAACGGAAAGCTCTCATCAGACTTGCTTCTGTATTACCCAAATTTTTTCCATCAGTACATAGGAATAACCGGAGGCTAATCAGATATTAGACATGGATTCATGAATCGTCTGGAGGCTTCGGGAGAACAATCTATACACTATACACAATTTTGCAGGAGTGAAGTTAGGAAACACTTCGGGTGAGAGAATTTGGGACGACTTTCTGCAAATTCCTGCTGATGCTAACTCACGAGTTAATGTTTAAATCTTTGATTAACCTTATCAAATGCTGTTTGGAAACCCAAAGATCCATCTGCCATTCTCTTCCTATGGTCACTATGTGTGTGTGTCTGTCTCGATGCTTGTTTCTCTCTTCTCGTTCATGACGTCAGTAAAAGTCTACATACACAAGTCAACCATTTTACGTTTCTTTACGGTATCCATTTTGTGTTCAAGACCTTGTACGAATGCAGCAATATTTCCTTAATCTTTTCCTGCAATCTCCTTGCTTAGGCAGTATCGGCCCTTTGTCCTCAAAAGTATGAAGAAGCGACTAACTGATGTATTGTGGAGGGTATTGACGTATATTCATCTGAGGTTATTAAGGCAAAAGATCTTTGTTAACTGATTAGAGTGAATTATTCGATATCTTTTCCTGCCTGAACATTCAGCATTGGCTATACAAACACAAAGAGACTCTGAAAGAGACAAGGAAACACAAACTCAGGGAAATAATATCAGTCGGACTGACATGTGCAGATACATACACGCACAACCGACACACACACGATAGAGAGAGAGAAACCTAGAGTTCAGATTCACGGGCTAGGGTAGATACATGCAAACGCTTCCACTGTCTAAATTCAGGCTTATGCAATCATTGACAAAGAACAGATGCAAATTGAATACATTTGCGACGGAGCAAATAGACAATTAACGTGGTTGGAATTACAATGCAGAGGCTGCAGAATGAGAAGAATTAAGGATGCAGGCCAATCAATATGAAGTAGCGATGAATCAAACAGTGAAGACTTTGATAATTGAATATCAGGCACAGATGAATCACAAAGTAAGGAATCAATTCCCCACTGTTATTTAAAATGTTGCTTAATGACTAATCACCAAATGGAAAACACGGCAATTAAAAGTTACACAGTTGTTAATCAAACTCAAATCTCCAGTTTTTAGAACGTGATTGAGGAAGGTGGGAATGACAAACGGAAACGAGATTGACGTTGTTGCTGGAGGCTGCAGATTCCCGTAATGAGGGTTCAAATTCAGATCGTTCTTTTAGTTGTTATTTTGCTGCTAACTCTCAGGTTAAGGCAGATTGCACCCCGAAAGAAAATATCAACAAAATAAGTGAACACTTCCTCATTTCAACTGACACATATACAAACACACTCACAGACAAACACACAGACAGACATGTTGAATTATTATGGCTGCGTGTTATTTTTGCTTGAGATGCCCAGTCTCGTCCAGCCCTTATAATCCAATCTCTTCCATTTAACACTCCATTCGGTGTATTACACCATCCACAAACTCAATAAACTTTCATAGAGCATTCACCCTAAGGCCAATGCCCTGCTGATTCCGAGGACATTTTATATGCCGCACAATGTTGAACCCCCTCCTGCCCTCCCACTCTGTTCACTCCTTGTATGATTAAATCCCTCAACACAGCCTAATCCAATGTCTCGCTCACCCCGAGTCCATTTAATAAATGGCACTGTCGACTCCCACACTCCTGCTAACTCACCATACGATTTGATGCTCTGACTGGTCTAATCCCAATTGCCTACGCACTCGCCAAACTCTTTAATATCCCATTCAGTCTAATCCCACTCTCCCGCTCAATCCCTTACCATTAAACGCTCTCCCTAATAATCCCATCGTCCGACACTCTCCTTACAGGTTTTGGCATCCACCCCGCCGAATCCCACCCTCCTGTTTCATCGTCCCAACTTTAACCAATTCCACCCTTCTGCTCACAACCCATGCAGTTCAATACCTGACACAGTTTAATACTGCGCTCCAGTTTATCCCAATGCACTTTACCATTCCACACTTTAACCCACCGCTGCAGATGGTGTCCCGCTCCATCTAGTATCCCACCAGACTTCACCCCCGTGTCCTGTTCAAACGCTGTGCCCTTAATATTCTCTAAATATAATAACGAATGTGGAAGGAGAGCCAACAATATCAAGTAGCGAGGAAGTCCATCTCGTCTTATCCTGCCACACACCTCAGTTCCACTGCTCTTTAAGATGCTATCTAGTCCCAATCCAATCGCCTGATCACTCTGCATATAATTAAGGATTGCACCCAGTCTACTCCTTCTCGCCTGATTTGTCCCCACATCCTTCAGTATCCCAACGGGACGTAAAGAATAGCAAAGAAAATGTGCGGAACAAGCCGCTTCTTTTAGTTCATTTTTCCTTTTGTTCCTTCTGTACTATCTGCAATCGGCCGATGCATTTTTAGAGGCTATCCCCGCATTCCCGTAGCTATTACCGCAGGATGATTATTGTGGAATTCAAGTGACTCAAGTTGTGCACTTTAACCCGCAATTTTATAGGAATGTCCAGAGAGCGTCACCTGACATGCCACCCTAACCTGTTAATATATAATAAGCGCCGGAGTAACGTCGGCAGTGTTACCTGGCGGGCTTGAAGTGTAAGCTGCGACTGTTGTTTTGCAAAGTCCTGATTCTCAGGCAGAGATAGAAGGCAGTTTGCTTCCAGGGAGCAGCGAAGAATCTGTGCGAAGTGCAAACAAGGCAGAAAAATGAAGCTGTTATTTGTTGTCGCCATTCTCTGCACTGGTATAACTGAAGGTGAGGCTGTTCTTTTTAAATTAGTTATCGGGGTGAGGATGACACTGAGATTCGTGGATAAAACTGTAGTTCCCTTTAACCTATTATAGCGTGTAACATACACCTACATACCGCCCAGAACAAGGAAAGATGTCAGCTTTGTTTTTAGAATCAGTCTGTCAACTGGTTGGTATTTAATTCCCATCCTGCAGCTTCCAGTCCAGTACTGATTCTGGTAGCTGCACGAGTATGATGTTTTTTCAGCCTCCGGCTCCTGCCGAACAAATGGTTTGCTGGAATACAAATCTACTTTAACGTTCAAATCTTCTAAAGAAAAAAAAACCTCATCCCACCTGCACTTGAGGGGAAAATCGATTAAAATAAAACCATCAGGAGAAAAGAATAGAAAAGTTGACGGATTGGGTGAGCTGTAGAAGGTTCGTCTAGTTTAACAATCCCACCCCAGAACAGTTAAACTGAATATATATTAGTTAAACTGAATTGTCTGTTTCTCTGCCTTATGGTCAGTTTAATTCGATACCACATGTATCCGTTGTTGGCTTTTTCTTTAGTTATTTACCATTTGCAAATTTAACTATTAAACTAAGCCAGCTAAATCATCCAATCCTGTTTCATGCAACTTTTTGGCCTTTCGGAGTGGAGATGGCATCCATCAGTGGTCAAAGCAATGTGAATCATTGCTAATTCAATAATTTTTATCAATTTTCTGTAGAAATTGAGATTAATGAATCCTACATTGACCAACTGCATTGAATATGTGCGATCAGCTGGCTCTCACCACTCTCCTTGGTCTGGCTGATCTTGTTCTCTCACTGAACAATTTCCCACAGAACACATTTCTTGCCATCTTGACTCCCTTCTCTCTCCCCTTGTCCAGTCCCTTCCCACCTAAATCCGTGATTCCTCTGACACCCTATATCATATCAACAATTTCCAGTTCCCTGGCTCCAACCGCCTCCTCCACCATGGACGTCCAACCCCTCCAGCTTCTATCCCCCACTGGGATGGTCTGATGGCCCTTAGCTTCTTCCTCGAACAGAGGCCCGAGCAATTCCCATCTGCCACTACTTTCCTCCATCTGGCTGAACTTGTTCTCTCACTGAACAATTTCTCCTTAAACTCTTCTCACATCCTCCAAATAAAAGGTGTGGCTATGGGTACCCGCATGGGCCCCAGTTATGCCTGTCTCTTTATGGGGTGTGTGGAACATTCCTTTTTCCAGTCCAACTCAGGACCTTCCCACAACTCTTTCTCCAGTACATCGATGATTGATTTGGTGCTGCTTCATACTCTCATCTGGACCTGGAAAAAAATTATTAATCTTGCTTCCAATCTCCACCCCTCCATCATTTTCACATGGTCCATCTCTGACACTTCCCTTCACTTCCTTGACCTCTCTGTCTCGATCTTTGGTGATAGACTGTCGACCAATATCCATTAGAAGCCTACCGACTCCCACAGCTACCTCAACTACAGCTCCTCACACCCTGCTTCCTGTAAGGACTCCATCCCATTCTCTCAGTTCCTTCAGCTCCATCGCATCTGTTCCGATGATGCTACCTTCAAAAGCAGTTCCTCTGACACGTATTCCTTCTTCCTTAACCGAGGTTTTCCACCCTAGCTGGTTGACAGGGCCCTCAACCGTATATGGCCCATTTCCCATGGACCACCCTTACGCCTTCTGTTCCCTCCCAGAACCATGATAGGGTCCCCCTTGTCCACCCTTATCACCCCACCAGCCTCCCCGTTCAATGGATCATCCTCTGCCAACTCCAGCATGATGCCACCACCAAACACATCTTCCCTTCAACCCCCTTGGCAGCATTCCACAGGGATCATTCCCTCTGGGACACCCTGGTCCACTCCTCCATCACCCGCTACACCTCAGCTCCCTCCCACGGCACCTTCCCATGCAACCACAGAAGGTGCAAGACCTGTCCCTTTACTTCCCTCCTCCTCACCATCCAAGGGCCCAAACACTCCTTTCAAGTGAAGCAGCATTTCACTTGCACTTCCCTCAATTTCGTCTACTGCATTCGTTGCTCCCAATGCAGTTTCCTCTACATTGGTCTGTCCGCAAGCATGACCCAGACCTCCCTGTTGCTTGCCATTTCAACACATCACCCTGCACTCATGCCCACATGTCTGTTCTTGGCCTGCTGCATTGTTCCAGTGAAGCTCAACGCAAACTGGAGAAACAGCACCTCATCTTCTGACTAGGCACTTTACAGCTTTCCGGACTGAATATTGAGTGCTACAATTTTAGATCATGAACTCTCTCCTCCATCCTCACCAACTTTCTGGTCCCCCTTTTTTCCCAATAATTTATATAGATTTTTCTTTTCCCACCTATTTCCATTTTTTTAAAATGTATTTCCACCCATTGTTTTATCTCTACCTTTTAGCTTATTTTGATCCCTTACCCCCACCCCACCCGACCCGACCCCCACTAGGGCTATCTGTACCTTGCTCGTCCTGCTTTCTACCCTTAATTAACACATTCCTTAGATACTATCACCACCTTCAACACCTCTTCGTCCTTTTGTCTGTGACATCTTTTGGTTATCTCCACCTATCACTGGCTTTCTATCCAACTCTACCTGTCCCACCCACCCCCCCCTCCTTTAAACCAGCTTATATTTCACCTCATTTCTATTTGTCCTTAGTTCTGTTGAAGAGTCATGAGGACTCGAAATGTTAACTATGTTCCTCTCCGCAGATGCTGCCAGACCTGCTGAGTTTTTCCAGGCATTTTTACTTATTTTTCCTCCTTTAACTTGCTTCACTTCCTCCAAATAAAAGGTGTGGCTATGGGCACACGCACGGGCCCCAGTTATGCCTGTCTCTTTATGGGGTATGTAGAACATTACCTGTTCCAGTCATACTCAGGCTCCTCCCACAACTCTTTTTTTTGGTACATCGAAGGCAATTTCGGTGCTGCTTCATCCTCTCGTCTCGACCTGGACCTGCATTGTTACACAATACGAGAGTTTAAAAAGCTTTAAAAAAATGCACTTTTCCTTATTCCTTCTAATACTGCGTGATTTTGAACATCTATATTAAATAGCCTTCTCTGAAATGAGCAGAATATCCCTCTACCCAAGAGGGGATATTCCCAGTCTGTTGCCTTTCCAGGCATTTCAGATCTCGGATCATCATTGTGAATCCATTTTTGTACCGGGAGATTTCTCCTGTCTAAAGAGTCCTAAACCATTTAGTTAGAGAGCTTAACATTCCCTGGAAGAAAGGGAGCCTTTTTTTTTTCATTTTTGATTGATCATACGAATCTATTTTCCCTTTCCAGTGATTTTATTACACCTTTTAATTGCGTCCCTATCCACAGACCTAAATGTTTCCTTGTGAAAGGACAGCACCTTTTTAGTTTTTGCCAGTCTCCTGCAGCATCTTTTAACATCAAACGCACACGGCGTGAGTTCTCCAAATCAGAGACTTTTTGTTGTCCGGGAAGTATAACCAACAAAGAAAAATCTCAGATAATTGCCAGGGGAAATAAATTTGCAGCATTATTTTCAATTGAATACCGTGTTGGCAAAGAATGTAATCCGTCTATTTTTATTCAGGTCTTATTTTTATGCTAAATTTAAAAAAAAATGCCAGTGTGAATTGGTATTGCGTTCCAATGAAAGATCATGCTTGTGTTTGGGATCGAAATACACTCTTATCCAACTCTTTTTTCTTTATTTCCCCCCTCTTCTGAAATTGTTTAGCTATCAAAACCATGAATCTGACGTCGAATCAAACTGATTCCTACTCTACAACTACAGCTCCAAACAGCACAATGACCCACCTTGCAACCAACACATCAACCGCCGCCGCAATGACATGGAGCAGCCACGGCAGCAATGAAACAACGACCATCAGCGGGGGGAGTTCTTTGGCCCTCCCCCAATCTCACGTCCTCCACTTTCTCACTCTCTCCGCTCTCTTGTTCACGTACTCGAGCTCTCTTCCCCTCCAGCTCTCAGGCGTCTGGTAACAGCGGGAAAAAGTTCAGATGAAAAGGCCAATGACGCCGAGCCGAGTCTGTTCCAGTTGCAGATGGTGGGTGGGATTGGACATTCTCGACTCTCCTTGTGTGATAAATGCCGGGGGCGTACCCGGTTCTCGCTCCTTTAATGTGAATCTGTAACTGGGCTGAATGCAAGAATGATTTGCTTTCGTTGTCGGTCTATTAATATAATCTGTTAGAATTAAGGGTGAGGCTCTGGCTTTCTCTGCCTGCTGATCACTACAATATAACCTGCAGAAGTATTGCTACGCTTTAAAAACAGGCTTGCGTCAGTTTAGAACCCGTGAGGTAAGCAGAGCTGTATACGGTCACTGTGCCCATAGACAGGCAAGTGGCTGTTCACGTGAATGCGCCCATGATTGGGCAGGAACCCCACGATCGAGCAGCGAAATGTGCGTGAACAGTTCGAATTGTTAGCCTCAGCGGAGCCAGCAGGGGGCTTGCAAGGATCGCGAGGACACTTACAGCGTGTTACTGGAACGCGGCGCACGACAGAACAAAGCAAGGACGGACAATGGAGCAATAGACAAGAGGCAAGGGAGCTGGGAGCTACGCAATAACATCGAAAGCTACTAGAAAGGAAGTGCTGTCTGCCACCGAGAGTCCACGTTGAAAGTATATAAGCTAGCATTTTTCTGTAAATAGCTGCCTGAATAACAAATGTCTAATTTTGCGGTGCCTTTCTCTTAATAAAGCTGCTCCATAGTTGAGTTTTATCGCGACGTGGTATCCTGTAGTAAAGTCAGTGGGTTAAATTTCTCACATTATCTCGGGTGGGGTTACAATGAGCTCCAATTTACCGTCGTATTTTCCTGTTTGCACTCACAATGCCCGTTGATGCTGGACTTGAGCTTGGCTTAAATAGCCAAGTGGTTATGGTACTGGGTTTGTAACCCCAAGATCAAGAGTTCAAATTTCACAATGGCAAACTATGAAACAATGTAACTTCATCTGAAACAGATGGAAACAGGTTTACTCAAAAAAAAAGAGTATCAAGAGTTCAAATCTCACAATGGCAAACTATGAAACGATGTAACTTCATCTGAATAGGAACAGATGGAAATATGTTTAGCTTGGCCTAAATAGCCAAGTGGTTATGGTACTGGGTTTGTAACCCCCAGATCAAGAGTTCAAATCTCACAATGGCAAATTATGAAACAATGTAACTTCATCTGAAACAGATGGAAACAGGTTTGTACTCGAAAGAGTTACAAGAATTAAGAGCTTGGCCTAAATAGCCAAGTGGTTATGGTACTGGGTTTGTAACCCCAAGATCAAGAGTTCAAATCTCACAATAGCAAACTATGAAACAGTGTAACTTCATCTGTATAAACAGATGGAAACAGGTTTGTACTCGAAAGAGTTTCAGAGTAATTGAAATCACTTTCACTGCTGTTTGAAATCAATCAACTCTTTGGGCTCTCACTGTAGTTGATGCACTTGCAGTTTCTTAAAACATCAGGAATTCCTGACAAGATCATCATCTATGATGAACAGCTACCTCTCTACATTCAGCTTGGCCTAAATAGCCAAGTGGTTATGGTACTGGGTTTGTAACCCCCAGATCAAGAGTTCAAATCTCACAATGGCAAACTATGAAACAATGTAACTTCATCTGAAACAGATGGAAACAGGTTTACTCAAAAGAGTATCAAGAGTTCAAATCTCACAATGGCAAACTATGAAACAATGTAACTTCATCTGAAACAGATGGAAACAGGTTTACTCAAAAGAGTATCAAGAGTTCAAATCTCACAATGGCAAACTATGAAACAATTGATGCTGGACTTTGATTGATTTATATATCCGGTGAAAGCCGAACTCGCTTCTCTGGTTAAACACCAATGTTCCTGAAAGCAAGGGGGAGTCTGTTTTAGCTCCGCTGTCCCGCATGCGGCCATCCCACAAGACCCCATCTCCCTCAAAGCCCCACCATCTTGCGCCCGCCCCTGTTAAGAGGAGGGAAGGTTAAGGGGGAAGGTTTTATCGAGGCTTTCAAAATCATGAGAAGTCTGGACCGAGTCTACAGGGAAGCTGTTCCCATTGGCGGGAAGGTCGAAACCCAGAAGACACCAGTTAAAGGCGGTTGGTAAAGGAAACAACGGAAACATCACGAAAATATTTATTATTTTCACGCCGCGAAAATAAAAATAAAAACACCCTGGTCCACTCCTCCATACCCCCACTCCTCAACCCCCTCCTATGGCACCACCCCATGCCCACGCAAAAGATGTAACACCTGCCCCTTCACTTCCTCTCTCCTCACCGTCCAAGGGCCCAAACACTCCTTTCAAGTGAAGCAGCATTTCACTTGCATTGCCCCCAACTTAGTCTACTGCATTCGATGCTCCCAATGTGGTCTCCTCTACATTGGAGAGACCAAATGTAAACTGGGCGACCGCTTTGCAGAACACCTGCGGTCTTTCCACAAGAAAGACCCAAACCTCCCTATGGCCTGCCATTTTAGCACTCCACCCTGGTCTCTTGCCCACATGTCTGTCCTTGGCTTGCTCCATTGTTCCAGTGAAGCCCAATGCAAACTGGAGGAACAGCACCTCATCTTCCGACTTGGCACTTTACAGCCTTCTGCACTGAATATTGAGTTCAACAACTTTAGATCTTGAACTCCCTCCTCCATCCCCACTCCCTTTCCGTTTCTTCCCTCTTCCTTTTGTTTTTTCCAATAATTTATATAGATATTTTTTCCCACCTATTTCCATTATTTTTAAATCTTTTATGCCCTGCTAGTCTTTCCACCCCACCCCCACTAGAGCTATACCTTGAGTGTCCTGCCATCCATTCTTAATTAGCACATTCGTTTACATAATATCACCACCTTCAACACTTCTTTGTTCCTTTGTCTGTGACATCTTTTGATTATCTGCTCCTATCACTGCTTGTTTGTCCCTACAACCACACCAACCCCCTCCCACTTCCCTACCCGCACCCCAGCCCCCACCTTAAACCAGTTTATATTTCACCCCTTTTCTAAGACTCACTCAGTTCTGTTGAAGGATCATGAGGACTCGAAACATCAACTCTTTTCTTCTCCGTCGATGCTGCCAGACCTACTGAGCTTTTCCAGGTAATTCTGTTTTTGATTTGGATTTCCAGCATCCGCAGTTTTTTGTTTTTATCTCTAATGAGACGAAGTGAGTCTCTCTTGCAGAGAGAAAGAAAAGAAGGCTGCCTTTTCACTCTTTAACCATTTTGCTAAATCATCGCCATTGCTTTGTGAAACTCATCCACATTTTCATCTCTCTGTGCATCTCGTTATTACTTCGTCTTTGTCGGTAATGATTTCTACATGTCCACCCTGTATCTCGCCATCTCTCTCTCCTGTTTTCTCTCTCTCTCTCTCTCACTGTCTCGCTCACTGTCTCATTCTCACTTTCTTTCTAGTTCTCGTGGTTTCTAAGTTTCTGCCTCTCCTTATCTCTCCTACTCTCTCTCTCTCTCGCTTGTTTCCATAGTTTTGACTGTTCCCGCTCCTTCACCCTCTTCCTCTCTTACAGAGTCTCTCACCCTCTCACCCTCTGTGCCCTGTCTCGCTCACAATCCGCCATTATATCATTCTCTTGTGCGCGCTCTCTGTGGCAATCTTCTCCCTCAGGAGTCTCTCTCTCTCTCTCAGGCAGTCTCTCTCTCAGGCAGTGTCTCTCCCTCTCTCTCTCCCTATCACCCCCACAATCTCTCACACCAGCCACTTTGTCTCTGTTGCTCTCTCACTCTTTCACTTGCCTCTTGCTCTCTCACTCTCTCAGTCTCTCCGTTCTCGTACTCTCTTGCGTTCTCACTTCCCTTCTCTCTTGCTTCTTGCTCTTTCTCTCTCTGTTATTCTCTGGCACTCTCCAGCTCTTCTGGCCTCCCATGTTTTCATTCTCTCCCACTCTAATATTCTCCAATTTCTCATGCTTTCCGTTCTGTTGCTGAAGTGCTCACTCAGTGTGTTAAGGTCTCTTCCTCTCATTCTTTCTTCGGCTCTCTCACTCACTCACTCTCTCTTGCTCTCAGGCCCCCTCGTATCTCATAATCTTGTTCTCTTGCGTTCTCACTTTCCCAGTATCATGCTGTCTCTTGTACTTTTGTTCTCCCTTGGTCTCACATTCTCTGGCTTCCTAGGTTCTCATGTTCTCTTGCCCTCTCACTCACTCCTCTCACTCTCTCACTACCCCTCGCTCTCTCACACTTACTCATGCACTCTCACTCTCACTCCCTCTCACTCCCCCACTGTCGAACGCTTTCTCCCGCTCCATCGTTCACTTTCTCACTCATGCACTTCCTCGTTCTGACACTAACCCGCTCTCCTGCTCTATCGCTCTCACTCTCTCGCTCTCCTACTCTCTTGCTCTCTCCTTCTATCCTCACAATTTCTCACTCTGTCACTCTCTCTTGATCTCCAACTCTTTCACTCTCTCTCGCTCTGCTGCTCTGTCACTCTCCACTCTCCCATATTGTCACTCTCTCTCCCAGTCTCTCGTTCTCCTACTCTATTGCTGTTCTACTTTCTCACTCTCTACCACTCCCTTGCTCTCTTGGTCACTCTCCCACTCCCTTGCTCTCTCCCACTCTCTTGCTAACTCTCTCACTCTCACCCTTACCCTTTCTTGCCCTCTCTCAATGTCATTCTGCTGCTCACTCTCTCTCGCTCAAACTCCCTTGTTCTCTCAATTTATGCCACCCCCTCCATCTCTCACATTCTCCCACTCACTCATATCTTCTTGTTCTCTCCAACCCTCTTGCTCTCCCTCTCTCGCACTCTATCTCTCTCTCTCTTTCTGCTGCTACGTAACTTGCTCGCTCATTCTCTTCTACTCTATCACTCTGACAACTGTACTGCTATGGCTCACCTCCTCTCTCTGTCTCTTGCTCTCTTGCTCCCTTGCTCTCTCTGTCTCTCTCACTCTCTTGCCTTCCCTCACTCTTTTGTTCTGTTTAGATCTCTTGCTGTTCTGCTCTCTCTCTCTGTCCAACTCTCTTTCTCTTTCACTCTTTTGCAGTCCTATTCTCTCCCTTTCTCTCTCTCTTGTTCTTTCTCTCCATAGCTCTCTGACTGTCTCGATCTCTTACTCTCCCATTTGTTTGCTCTCTCCCATTCACACATTTTCCAATGTCTCATGTTCTCCATGCTATTGCTCAACCTCAGACACTCTCATGCCCTAATGCTCTCTCATTGTCTTCAATTCCCTCTTGCCTCTCTCTCTCTCTCCCTATCTCGCTCTCATACTCTCACACTCACAACCCTCTCACTCACTCACTGTCTTCCTCTCTCATTTTTGAAATGCCTCCTTCCCTCTAGTTTCTTTGCTCTCTCATTCTCTCACATTGTCTCCTCCATATGCTCTCAAGCTCCATTCCACTCTCCCACTCTCACTGTCTCTCACTGGCACGTTCTGTTGATCTCCCACTCTCTTGCAGTCTTCTGCTCACCAGCTCCCTCGCTGTCACTCTTTCTCATGTTGTCACTCTCCTGATCTCCCACTCTTTCACTCGCTCCTGTATATATCTCTCTCACGGTCCCTTGGCCTCTCTTGCTGTCCCACTCCCTCACACTCTAATGCTGTCTCACTGTCACTGCTCCTCCCCATCCAAATCTTTTGCTCTGCTGCTTTTTGCTCTCCACTTTCTTGCTCTCCATCTCTGTCACTCACTCTCTCCTTCTAATACTCTCTCTACCGCTCTCCTGCTCACTCTGTCATTGTCCTGTTCAGTCCTAGCCTTGCAATCTTACTCTTGTCCCTCTCTCTTGCTATACACAACCTCTCTCGCTCTCATTCTCCCTTACTCTCTCATGTCCGGCACTGTCTCTCGCTGTGTCACTTTCTCAGTCTCTCACTCTCTAGTACTTCTGCTCTTAATTCCTCTCCCTCTTCCTTTCTCCCTCACTGTCTCCCTCTCACTATTCTCCTCTCTCTCTCACACACTTTCTCACCCCCTCACTCTCTCAGGCTCTCTAGCTGTCTCCCTCTCTCTCATTCTCTTGCTCTACATCTCGGTCTCTCATGCTATCTTCTTATCTCCCTCCACCCCCTCCCCCTCTCTCTCTCTCCGCCTCTTCCTTTTGGCTCTCTTGCTCTGTCACTAACTCACTCCCTCTTCTGCTCAATCACGCTTCCGCTTGCTTGCACTCCCGCACTCTCTCACTCTTTCCACTCTCTTGCTAGCACTTACTGACACACTCTCTTGTGCTCTCTTGCCTTCTGCCACTCTCTTACTCTCTCGCTCACTGGATTTTCATAATGTCTCGCACTCTCGGCCTCTCATCCTCTTGTTCTCTCCCACTGTTTACTTTCCCAGACACTGTGCACACTCGCTCAACATTTCCTGATGCTCTCGCTTACTTTTCTCTCTCTAACGTTCTCCCACTGTCTCCCAATCTCTCATGCTCTCTCGCCCTCTCTCGCCTCTCGCTCTCTCACTCTCTCAACCAGGTTCCCAAACTCTCTTCCTCTCATGGTCTCTCAATTTCCCATTGTCGTGCTCTCCCTTGCTCTCTTGTTCTCACATTCTCTCATGCTCTCACTTTCCCCACTTTTGTTTCCCTCTCCCTCTCACCCTCTCTCACTCTGTTTTCATCTCTCTCTCTCTCACTCCCTTCCACCTCTTTCTCTTGGCTTTCTTGCTTTGCCACTATCGCACTCTCTCCCTCTATTGCTCAAACACTCTTACGCTCACTTGACCTCTCGCACTCTCTCACTCTCTCCACTCACTTGCTATACCTTAATGCCTCATTCTCTCTCTCTCTCTTCCTCACTCTCTCACTATCTCCCACTCTCTTAACATCTTGCTCTCTCGGTCTCCTGCTCTCTTGCCCCCTCGCACTTTCTTGCACTGTTGGTCCTCTATTCTCTGGCACTCTCCCACCATCTCGTTGTCCACTTTCCAATGCAATCAGCACTCTCTGTAAGCACATTCTCATGCTCTCCCTCACCTTTGTTCTCTCTAGCTTTCTCCCAGCCTCTTGTGCTTTCTTGTTCTCTCCCTCTCACTTTTGTGATATCAGGGTTTCATGTTCTCTTGATCTCAAGGCCTCCCACTTTCCCACTATCTCACCCCCTCTTGCTCTCTTATTATTTCTCATTTTCCTGTTCCCTTGCTCTCCAGGGACTCATGTTCTCCCTCTTTCTCTCTCTCTCCCTGTCTCACTCTCCTGATCCTCGCTCTCTCACACCCACCCTCGCAATCTCTCATTCTTACTCTCTTTCATTCTCCCACTGTCTTGCTTTACTCCCCCCCACCCCCCACCCCCCCGCCACTTGCCCTCCCTTGCTCTGCCACTCACTCCTGCTCTCACTCTCTCTCAGGAACATGCTCTCACATTCTCTCGCTCTCTTGCTGTCTCCCAATCACCTGCTTTTTCACTCTCTCACTTTCCCAACAACTCCCTCCCCCTACTTTCTTTCTCTCTCTCATTCTCATACTCTCTCATGCTCTCCCGCTCTCTCTCTCTCACTATCACTCTCTCACTACCTCGGTTCTTTCTTTTCCACTCTCTCCTGCCCTCGCTTTCTCACTCCATGCCCTCTCTAGCTCACCTTTCTTTCTTCTACCAATCAATCGATTTCCAATTGTCTTGCACTCTCTCGCTATCTCTCTCTGTTGTTCTCTCACTCTACCCTGCTCTCCCACTCCCTGCCTCCCTCACACTGTCACACTCACTCACCCTTGTTTTCAAATCTCTCACTGTCATACTGTCCCGCTCTCTCCCACTCTCTTGCTCTCTCTCTCTTGTTCACTCACTCTCTTGAACTTTTACCTTTACACTCTCACGCTCTCCCCCTCACACTCTCACTATATGTCACTCTCTCATTCACTCATTCGCATGCTCTCTCAGTTCTTGCTCCCGAACTCTCTCCAACTCTCCCGCTCCCTCTCACTCTGTCGCTGTGCAGTCTCTCGTACTCTCACTCTCTCACTCTATTGCTGTCCTACTTACTCACTCTCTCCCACTCTCTTGGTCTCTCACTTGATCTCTGTCACTCCCCAGCTTTCTTAGTGCCTTGCGCTATCTTGCCATCTCTCTCACTCTCACTTGGTCACTCTTTCACTCCCTTGTGCTCTTGTTCCTACATTTGGTTGCTTTCTCACTCTTCCACCTGCTCACTCTCGTGCTCTGTCATGGTCTCACTCTGTCACTCTCTACACTGTTGCTCTTCCACTCCATCTGCTGCTCAATCACTCTTCCACTCACTCACTCTCTCACACTCTCTTACTCTTTCCAATCTCTTACTATGACTCACTGTTTCATTCGCTTTTCTTCTCCCGCTGTCCCTCGCTCTCCCCTGCTCTCTTAGCCTCCCACCCTCTCGCTCCCCTGCTCCTTTTCTCTCTCACAGTGTCTCACACTGTTGATCTCGCTATCACAATGTTTACTTTACTACACACTCCCACTTAGCACTTCCTGATGCTCTTGCTCACCTTTGCTCTCTCTAATGTACTCCCACTCTCTCTCAGTCCCTGATTCCCTCATGTTCTCATGCAATCAGTCTCCTACACTCCCTTCCTCTCACACCCTGTAGCTTTCCCAATGTCTCACTCTCCCTTGCTCTCATACTCTCTCTTGTTGTCACATTCTCTCACTCCCTCCCTGTCTCAATCTTCCTCTCCCTCTCATTCACTAAAGCTCTCTTGTCATCTCTATCTCTCTCTCTCTCCACTTCTTCTATGGCTCTCTTGCTCTGTTGCTATCCCACTCTCTGCCTTTTCTGTTCAATTGCTCTTCCACTCACTTGATTCTGTGCACTCTCTCAGTCTTGTCACTCTCTCTCTATGACTCACTGTCCCACACTCTCTAGCTCTTCCTCACTCTCACACTATCTCGTTGCCCATGTTATCATACACTCAGCATTCTCTTTCAGCACTTTCTGATGCTCCAGCTCACTTTTGCTCCCTCCAACGCTCTCACACTCTCTCCTCCTTCCCCGCTCTCTCTACCTTTCTTGATCTCTCTCTGTCTTTCATGCTCATGTTATCAGGGCCTCACACTCTCTTGAACTCACATTTTCTCACTTTCCCACTGCCTTGTTCTCTCTTGCTCACTTGCTCTCTCTTGCTTTCCCATTTCTTTGCTCTCTCAGCTTTTATGTACTCCCGCTCTCTTATTCTCTCCCATTCTCCCTCTTCTGATCTCTAACTCTCAAACCATCACACTGCTTTGCTCTGTCTCTCATTTTAACTCTTTCATTCTCCAGCTGTCTCACTCCCTTTTCCTCTCTCGATCTCCCTCACTCTCTCACTCTGTCCTGCTCTCTCACTCTCACTCTCTCTCTCTGGAAGATGCTCTCACATTTTATCGCTCTCTTGCTCTCCCAATCTCCTGTTTTCTCGCTTTCACTTTCTCTCATTCTTCCACTCTTGGTCTCTCCCATTCTCCTGCTTTCACTCACTCACCTGCATAGTCTCCCATTCTCTCCCACTATCCTGCTCACCTTCTCTCACTCTCAAACTCTCTAGCTTTCCCATTCTCTCACTCTTACCCGCTATCTCTCTTTCTTGCTCTCTCACTCTCATATTCTCTCTGACTCTCCTCTTCTTTCACTCACTCACTCACAAGATGTTATGCAATGGTAAGGCCAAAATGGTGGTGATGAACATTGGTTGGGGAGTTTGCATAGAGGAACAGATTTAGGAGGATAAGAGGACCATGGCCTTGGAGCATAAAAAGCTCTTTGAGTTGAGATGGAGGTTGTAATCACTGATGTTGATAAGTTGTTCAGTTCCGAGGCTGAGGGAGGAAAACATTTAAGTTATCTCTTTGCTACAAAGAACACATTCTAGGGAGGACAGCAGGTAACAATGATTTTGAAAGAGACGTGAGGGGTGGATTATGAGAGGGCATGGACAGGTTGGATAGGGAGCAGCTGTTCCCCTTAGTTAAAGGGTCAGTCCCAAGGGGACATAAGTTCAAGAGGAGGGACAGGAGGTTTAGGGGGGATGTGAGGAACATCTTTTTTACCCAGAAGTTAGTGACGGTCTGGAATGCACTACCTGGGAGGGTGGTGAAGACGGGTTGCCTCACATCCTTTACAAAATACCTGGACGGGCACTTGGCACGTCATAACATTCAAGTCTATGGGCCAAGTGCTGGTAAATGGGATTAGGTAGGTAGGTCAGGTGTTTCTCACATGTCAGTGCAGACTCGATGGGCCAAAGGGCCTCTTCTGCACTGTGTGATTCTGTGACCCTACCCTAACAGCACTGCAGGTGTAACCACACAACATGAACTGCAGAGGTTCAAGAAGGCAGCTGACCACCACTTTCTCAAGGGCAGTTATGGTTGGGATAAATATGCTGGCCCAGCCAGGGATGCCAAAACCCATGAACGAATGAAAAAAAACATGTAGCTTAAGTTTTTCTTTATTTCTTTCAGTCTTTGTTTTTCTCTCTCTCTCTCTCTCTCCCTCTCTGACTACCTACCTATATATCTCTATCTATCCAGCTGCATTCTTTGGCTTGCATTTTAATGGTTATGTAGAAAGTTGCGACAAACAGGAATTTAAATTGATTATTTTAAATGGGAGCATATGGGTGAACTTGTTTCCTACTTGCTCTTTCCATCTCTGACAGTGGGCTTTGTCATGAGAAATGGAGAGCAATGATTGCTTGACTCGGTGTTTTCTTGTCAACTGGTCCCTTTGTTTAGCCCCATGTTTGGGGGTCAGGATATGAAATTTCAATACTGCAGCATTGTTCCTCTCTCTGATATCCTGGTCAATGCATGCCACTCAGTCAACATCACTTAAACAGTTTCATCCGAATTATTTCACATGGCTGTTTGTGGGAACTTTCTGATTGCAAAATGCCTGCAGCATCCCACACGTAACAATGGTGAGCATACTTCAAAACAAAGTATAACTAAACCCTTTTTTTTGTGCAGCTCAATGAATTTGAGTGTTAAATGAGATGCATTCTTTCAAGTTTAATGCTGCTTTCTAAGGTTCTGAGGGGTTATTTCTCCAAATCAATCCATATCCAATATTAGTTTTCTTAAGCTTTGAATAAACGTTTTAAAATGTTAAATGCTGTTATCTATAAACACATATTTTGCTTGTGGGATCTTCCTGTGCTCAATTTCCTTTAGCATTTCGTACTTTTCAGCGATGAATTAAGTTTTAAACATGGCCATTCCTTTATTCGACACCTTCTCATGAGTGTTTGACAAAATTTTAAGTGGGAAAATGATGAAAGGTTTGTTCACATTTCCAAGTAATGATTTTGTGTTTTGGACTGATGATAAATTAGGAGGTTGAATGAATTGTGCAGCAGCCATTTTACTTTAGGATACGAGGCTCTGTTCATGAATTTCTCTCTGTTCCTCAGTGACTTTCCATATATTCTATCTGACTGAGCGAAACAGGGGATAACACAAAATCACATACGGTGGACAACACAGAAGAAACCCACTCTGCCCCATCAGCCCCTGAGGGAGTTTAGCTCTGCACGAACTTGCTGCCATCTTTATGAAACAAAATCTTCCATAAAGACCTCCCACATACTTCTTCCTTATATCTTCCTATACTTTCCCTCACTCCATCCATACCATTCGCTTCAATCACTCCTTGTGGTGGTGGGTTCCACACTCATGCCCCTCTTTTGGCGAGGAGGTATCGTCTGAAATTCCTGTTGGATTTCTTGGCGAGTGTCTGACATTGATGCCCTCTGATTATTCTTTTCCACTCAAGAGGAAACATTCACTCGATATCTAGCCTGGCAAAAGTGTCGTAATTTGCAAGTCCTCTATTTGGGCACATCTCTGCAAATTTTGTTTCAAGAGTGAAGAGACACGGCCTGCCTATCCTTCCCTGACCTGTATACGCATGCAGAGACAAAATAGAGTGTGTGTGGAAACAGGAAAAGATAGAAAAATTGAGGGACAAGGCAAAGAGGCACAGGGTGTGAGATGTCTCCTATGCAGTCACTGCACCGCTCCCAGCCTCTGAAGAAAAGCCCTCAGGTAGATCATTGCACGAGGCTTGATTTGCAAAACTAAATTACGCCCAACTCTTTTTCTTGCGCATTAGCATTTTGCTTGGCAACTTATCAAGTGTCATTTGGAAATCAAAATATACGACATCTACTTGTGTGCCTTTGCTGACCTATTAATTATGAACTCAAAAAAGATCTATTTTTTCCCTACACTGTTTTCCTTTGGCATAACCATGTCAACTTCGATTAAACTATAATTTTCTAAGACTTCCTTAGCAATAGCTTAAAGTATTTTTTTTTTCTGATAACTGATGTCAGGCTCACTGGCCTGTTAGCTTCCTGAATTATCTGCACTCCCTTCCTAGAATAGAGTTGTTACATTTGCCAACGTACAATCTGCTGGGAGCGTCCTAGAATCTAAGACATTTGGTACTGACTGGTGATGATATCCAATGGTCAGGTCCTGGTAGAAAAGTTTTAAAGGACTTTGCTCATTTGAAACAGTTTTAAGGACTGTCATAACCAGCCAGTTCACTATCACAGCACTCACTTCGTAAAGAGTCCTAGCATGTGTGTCATCCAGACATGGGGATTAATTGGATTGTAATCCTTTAAAGTTCTCCAGAACTTCTTTCTGTCTACTGATATTAATGACCTTAGATCCTCCCTTTATTAGCGCACAGGTGACCATCTATTTCTGGCACGTAGTTTATGTCTTAAACTGTGAATGACCCCACAGTGTCGGAATGGACGATATCACTTTCAAACTTATTTTAAAATTCTATCATATCAGAGTGCTATTTCCTAAAGGATCCTTTATAATGAGGTTATTAATCAGCCCTTTCTTATGACACAATGCTATGTCTACAATAGCCCTATCTTCAGTTGGTTCTTAATGTGCTGCTCCAGAAGCCCATATAGTCAATACCTTCAGTGTGTTAGTGCTGATTACATTTACTCAGTCTATATGTACATTGAGGTTATATATATATATATATTGCTAAAGTAAACTTTGATGCCTTAGTGACAGGCTCAAGGCTGCTTACCATGCGCATGGGGAAATGGCAGACAATTTAATTTTTGTTATTGTTATTCCCTGATGGGACATGGGCATCGCTGGCAAGACCAGCATTTGTTGACAATCCTTAATCTAACAGGAACTGAGTGGCTTGTTAGGTTATTTCAGATGGCAGTTAAGAGTGAGCCACAACGCTATGCGTCTGAAGACACTTGTAAGCCAGTCCAGGTAAAGGTAGCAGATTTCCTTCCTTAAAGGACATTAATGAACCAGGAACTGAGACTAGGTTCGTATTCCAGATTTAGTGTTGTTATATTCCTAATTTACCAGCCACCCCAGTGGGACTTTTGAACTCATGCCCGCAAAGCATGAAACTGGTTTTCAGGGTTACACTCCAGTGCCATTAGCTCTGCACCATGCTGGCATATATCACGCCAAACACCCAACCCCACCCCACCCCAGTGCCATCACTGCCCACCACCTACCCACCAATCTACATTGGTGCAGTGTCGCACCTGTGAAATCGAGGAAATCGAGCGCACCCCTTTCCCATCCACCAGAATCTCACCGATGGCCCTCACCTCAGCTTGAGTTCACCGCACCACCCCGACCCCCCCAAGATATGTCGTGCCTGTTTTCACAGTCGAAGATAAACATTAGGTTCCAGAAATAGACCATAAACAGGAGCTTAATCCGTGTGAGGAGCTTGACCCACGACCACTATCGCCTAGATGGGCAAGGGCAGCAGGTTCATCCCGCAGCGCCAGTTCTGCCTACTAAAAGTGGCCCACTGGGCACTTGCATTCCATGCCCAGCTCCAAGCCAGCGAGTCGGGCTTCTTACCTATTTAAAGTTTGAGAATAGGTTGAGATCGTTTTGGCCCCAAGACCTCTAATCATTTGCTTTACCAGATAAAACTGCGTGTGGATGAGCACCAGCTATCCTGAGGGAAAACTTCGGAGGGAACCAGCTACAAGATGGTTCGATTAGTCCTTCACACCTGTACCAAGGTCGGACAACCAATTTGCACGTCAGGACCGCTACGGACCTCCACCAGAGTTTCCTCTGGATTCGCCCTGCCCAGGCATAGTTCACCATCTTTCGGGTCCTAACACGTGCGCTCCTGCTCCACCTCCCTGATGGAGTGGGCAAGGCAGCTCAACCCATCACAACCACTGGGAAGTTCCCACCCAAGCCACTCACCCACCCTGACTTGGAAATATATTGCCCGCTCCATGGAGATGAGCCGTGGAAACTTAGGAGGGGGCAGTTGAGAAGGGTAATCTGAGATGCAGGGACAGGTGGGGTGGGTGAGAGAGCAGCGGGAGAGCAGGGATGGTGACGGTTTGGGGCGAGGTACTCGGGGAGCTGAGTTTGGGGGCAGAGTAGCTACCAGAGGCGGATATTGGGAGAGAGGAGCCGAATAATCGGTGGTGTGAAGGGGCAGTTGCAGTAGAGGCTGGGAACCAGATGTAATTTGTGATCCTGTTTGATTCATAGAATTAAATCCAGAATGGTGAGGAATTGCCATCTGACCACTGATACTTTCATCCATCTACAAGACAGACTTCCTTCCCACTAACCGTTTAGTAAATCTTTGGCGAGATAATCCTTTGATTGTTATCTCTAACATTTTGCACATAACGTTATGTGCAACATCTGGCCAAGGAGGTATACATCTCGAACCCATGGCCCTTGCAGCATTAAGCATCAGAACCACCGAGTGACCTGCCTGGGCTTCCTGTGGAGCCCATTGAGAGGCGACGTGACTTATAGCTTTCAGGAAAAGTAAGTTTGCCAGGAATTCCGGTTCCATGACCAGCTCTCTCTCATGGCCAACACCCCTGTGTTCAGGGTTATCGAAACGGGAATATCCAGGCTATGAATTTAAACAGGGGCATCATCCAAGCCCAAAAGAAGAATCGTAAATTTAAAACAAAAAACAATCAGACCATTATTAAGTGGGGGCTGGCACAGGTTGATTTGGCAAAAGCAGAAAAAATAAAACGTATATCGATAAAATGAGATATGGAAATCACCAGAAAAGGAATTCAAAATGTCTAGCAAAAAACACATTCTGTGAAGTAAAAGAAAACAATTGATAACTTCCTATGCCTTCCTAAGGCGGTTAAGTGTAAGGAACACATCGTTTTATTTCTGTTGGACGGCTGTAAAGAACATATCTTTTTACTTCCTGTTAGACTGTGTATCAAAATTACAATGGCTACGGTTTGAAAGACATGTCCAATGGAACAGGATATACACAATGTTGCAGTCCTGGAACAGAATGTGCCACGAAATCAGGATGATGCTGGAAAGGAGTCCTGGGCCAAGGGAGCTGCCTGGCAAAAGCGTTTTAAATGCCTCCTGACCAGGTTTTTTCTTTGAGGGCAGTGCTGCAGATTAGCTCGTAGCCTGAAAGGAACAAGCCTTATAACCTCTTTCTCCTGTGTGAGGAAGATTCCAGTAATTCCACGATAATAGCTACCTGGATTTTTCTCCTCATACCCCTATAACCTGCTCTCTCTGAAATCCCCTCTCAAATGGCAAAGGGGAAAATCACTGTTAGAAACCTTGAAAGGTGAGTGCTCGACCAGTGAACTACAAACTGAAAGTGCTGGAAGACCACCTAGAGTCATCAACAATGAACTGAAAGGAGTTTGGAAGGCATCAATCAAAATTAACCCATCGAATCCTGTACTCTGGAATTAGTGCTATTGATCTGTTTTACCCCACCCTCCAAATCGACGTTTTGTGTGTCTTATATGTCTTGTGTTCGTACATGTTTAGGGGCTCAAGAAGCGGCCAGAGTTTACGTTATAGTGTTAGAAATTAGCAGTTCATATTTCTTATTTTGCAACTGTTTATCGACAGTTTGTTCAATAAGCAGTTATTGAATTGTTAAGTTTACGTGCCTGGCGATTCTATTCTGCTAACCTAAACTAAAATGGTTAGATAAAATTGAGTCAATCTGGTGGTTTGGTCAAATGTTTCACATTTTTCGTGGCTTGGGGAACAGTGGGGCACGACATTAGAG
The DNA here is from genome assembly GCF_017639515.1 of Carcharodon carcharias. Lineage (NCBI taxonomy): Eukaryota > Metazoa > Chordata > Chondrichthyes > Lamniformes > Lamnidae > Carcharodon > Carcharodon carcharias. Next base: position 10,032,008 of record NC_054495.1, read on the forward strand.
TGCACTATCCCCAGTGAGTCCTGAGAAAATTTGGGGACTCGAATCCTGGATATTTTGGAAAAATATCAGGGAAGCTGGTCTTTGGCCATGTAGACCAAACTGACAGGTGGAGCGCAGGAGATTTATGCTTCACTGTCAAAGGAAGTTTCCAGGGATTATGATGTGGCAGGAAGGCCATTTTGAGTCCATATGAATTGGTCCCCAAAGCGCACAGACAAAGGTTTTGAAATTTAAGGAAATAGCCTGGGTTATTTTGGCTATGAAATGGTGAGCAAGATAGTTTTGCCAGGTGGATACAAGCATTACGAGTTTAAATCATCTTTGGAGTTCTCAGACAGACCATTCTCTTGGAAGAATTTACAAACTCCCTCCTGTAATAAGAACCCATGTTGAAGGCCAAGGTGTTGCAACTGTTAGGCAGGCAGCAATAATGGTTGGTAATTATGGGCTGATCCATAAAACTAAACCTTTTTTTCCTTCACCCCCATAAATTTGAAAGGGAGAGACAGTGTGAGAGTGAAGGGAAGGCAAGTAGCCAGGGTAAAGAATGAATAGCTGGGAAAACCATGAGATCTCCTCCCTAGGTCAGAAAGGAAGGTACTGAAGGTGGAGGTGAAACTTGAAGGCCTAAGTGTTTCCATTGTAATACAGTGGAACACATTCGTTCAGAAAGCTGGAAGTTACAAGAGAAACTCATAGGACTTACTGGAGTTCATAATAATGATTCCAAAAGGGGAGCTCAAAAAATGCAACGATCAAATTGTAGCTTCAATTGCAAAAGGGTCTTGTTGTAACCACTGTTGTGAATGCAGGTGAAGTGAGTAAGGTAGATGAGAAATATACGAGTGTTTTCTTCAAGGAAATAAACCTCTTTTTCACCAAACGATGCAGCCAAGTCCATAATTATATTAAGGGACACAGGAGCTACTCAAACCCTTTTACTGGAGAAGGAGTTAAATTTCCTTCCAGAGAGTTCAATGAAAGCTGAAACATTTGTAAATGGGATAAGTGGAGAGTATATCCCGATTTCGTTGTATAAAGTGCAATTCGAGTGTGATCTGTTGTCTGGATAGGTGGTTGTAGGAATGCTTAAGGAATTGCCCGTGAATGGAATTGATTCCGCAGGGCTGAAGGTTATGGCTCTGCCCATAATTACAGAAAGTACGAGGGAAGCTGAAGTGATTGAGCCCTTACAAGGGCAAGTTCTGGTACTTTTCCTTCATGTGTGGTGACTAGAGCAATGGCTAAGCAAAGTCGATCGCCAGAGGTCAAATTAAAACCAAGCGCAGTTGTTAGAGTAGCCAAAATTCTTTTTTAAGGATGAGGATAATTTAAAGGAAGTGTTTGGCAGATCTTCATTAATTGAGGCTCAGAAAGATCCAGAGTTAAACAAGTTAGCACAGTCAGCTCACACTGAAGCTGGGGCAGAACGCTATTACATTAAACAATGAGTTCTGATGAGGAAGTGGAAACACCCTCACAGATCAGCGGATGAGGAATGGACAGTTATTCATCAGATAGCAGTGCTGCACAAATATCATAAGCAGTTATTTCGAGTAGCACATGAAATCCCTATGGCAGGACACATAGGTATAAAGATAACCCAAGCATAGATAAACATGTATTCCACCTGGCTTAAGGCTTCATAAGGGCATAGTGCCATTTGTAAAATATACCATACATGCCAGGTAGTAGGTAAACTCCAACATGTAATCAAACCAACATCTTTAATAACCATACCAGTTTTGGACAGTCAGGTATTAATAACTTGTGTAGGGCCATTACCCAAAATGAAAGCAGGACATCAGAATATGCTTACAATCATGGATATGACAACCCGGTTTCCAGAAGCTATTCCTTTAAGGAACAATTACAGCTACAGTGGTAGTGGAAAAGTTAACTCAGATTTTCATTCGTTATGGCCTGCCGATTGAAATGCAATATGAGCAATGTTCTAACTTCATGTCTAGAATTTTCCAGGACATAATCAGCAAGTTGGGTATCAAACAAGTCTACTCTTTATCACTCACAGACACAGGAAGCTTTACAGACACACCATCAGACTCTCAAAACCACGATTAAGACATTTTCCCATAAATATCCAAAGGACTGGGACAAAGGGTTAGATTTCTTACTATTTGCCACCAGAGATTCTCCGAATGAATCTACTGCATTAGTTCCTTTGAATTGATCTATGGTCATGAAATAAGAGGTCCAGTAAAATTGATTAAGGAAAAGCTCCTAAAGCAGAAAGATGAATCGTCCATGTTGGATTAAGCATCCATGTTTCTAGAAAGACTCACAGGAGCATGTAAAGTAGCACGAGAGCAGGCTAGTGGAAAAGTGTTGGAGAAACAAGTCAAGTCAAAACCCAGCAGACGTGACCAAAGCAGAGTAATGGTAAAGAGGCACCATCCAGATGTAGAGATCGCAAACAGAGTAACAGCAAAGTGAGAGCAAAACTGGCCCAATCAAAATCTAAAAGTCGAGAACGAAGTAAAAGCAGAGAGCAAGAAAAAAAGGCGAAATCAAAATCTAGAAGCCAAGATAGGGAACAGAGTAAAACCAAAGATCCAGGGAAAAGGAACAAACCTAGGAGTAAAGATAAGGTTAAAAAAAATGTAAACAAAAAGGAAAACATGTGAACTCAAGAATCAGAGGCAGGGAACAAAACACAAAGGAATCTAAGTTAAATCCAGTAGTAATGATGTGGAACAGGGCAAGTGTAAAGATCAAGAAAAAAGCGCAAAATCCAAAAGCAAGGAAAGGGATAGAGAAGCAGGAGGTCACTGTTCTGATAAACTAAATCAATATCAGAGGAAGTACTCCACAGTAGAAAAATTAATCCATTACTATTGTAGTCTCTTCCACGCTTTGAGGTTTATGTCCGACATGGTAACAAAGGAATGCTAATCTACACTGAACATAATCCGCTGGCATTCATTGAAAAGTTTAAGACTCAAAATGTGAGACTGCTTAGACGGAGTCTATTGTTTCAACAATTCAATGTAAAGATTACTAACATTGCCGGTAAAGATAATGTGATCGCAGATGCATTGTCCCAGGTATAAAGGACTAAACTAAGTTAAAGTAGTAAGAAATTTTGAAGACTGTATAAGATTGTATAATTGGGATGAAAGGTGAATTTAAAAAAATCCCGTGTTTTGTTATCCATGTGTCACATACCTTGTGATGAAATGCATTTTTGACATGGTGCTTCAACTCTTTTATGGGTGGAGGCATGTAAGGAGCATAATTTTTATTTCTTTTGGACTGTTGCATGGAACATATCATTTTACTTTCTGTTGGGCTTTGTATTAAAATTACAATGGCTGCAGTTTTAGACACATGTCCACTGGTACAGGATGAGAGATATGCACACTGTTGCAGTCCTGGAGCAGTGTGTGCCATGAACAACAGGACAGTGCCGGACTCTTCGGCCATGGGAGCTGCCTGGCAATAAGGTTTTAATTGGCTCTTGACCAGGTGGCCAGATTTTTGTGTGAGAACAGTGCTCCTAGCCTGAAAGGAACAAGACCTAAAATCTCTTTCTGCTGTGTGTGCACGATCCCAGTAATTCCACAATAGCTAGTTGGCTTTTTCTCTGCATATCTCCATAACCTGGTCTCTCTGAAAACCCCTCTCAAAAGGCAAAGGGGAAAATAACTGTTAGAAATATTGAAAGGCAAGCGTTCAACCAGTGAATGACAAATTGAAAGTACTGGAAGACCACCGCGTGTTATCCACAATGAACTGAAAGGAATTTGGAAAGCATTGATCAAATTCAACCCATCGAATCCTGTACTCCACAATTGGTGCTATTGTACTGTCTGAACCCAACTTCAAAATCGATGTTTTGTGTGCCTTATGTGTTGTGTGTGTGTGTGCATTTGTGTGTATGTATGTGTGTATAGGGATTTAAGAAGGGGCGAGTTTAAGTTATAGTGTTGGAAATTAACAGTTCATATTTGTTATTTTGCTGCTGGTTAACGGCAGTTTTTTTCAATAAGCAGTTATTTACTTATTATTTTTACACACCTATTCTGTTAACCTAAATTGCTAACGGTTGCTAATGAAGTATCAGTAAACAAATAGTTTAATCAGAAAAAACATTAACATGGCTATGACAAAGGGAAAAAGTGTACGAAAAATAAAGATTTTTCAGTTTACAACTAGTAGGTCAGATAAGGCAAACCAGTAGATGTAAAATATTGGCATTTCCAAAAGGTATTCGATATGTCGCCAGGCAAAATGTTATTACTCCTGAAACTGGGCGCAGTATTTTTGCATGAATAGGGGATTGGTTAATGGGCAGGAAGCAAAAGGGAGGCAGAGATGGGCTGTATGAAAGTTGGAAAGCTGTGACCAATGGAGTCCCCCCAAAACCCAGTGCTGCGGCCTCTACTACTTACAATGACTTGGCCGAACAGACAGAGATGTCCTTTCAAAGATGGCCGACGCTACGAATCTGGGAGGGAATGGAAGCTGTTGGGAGGCCACAAGTGGCTGCAAAGTGACATAGACAGTTTAAATGAGTGGGCAAGCTAGCGGGGTGTAATGTGGGAAAGTGTGAGCTTCTGCACTTTTGACGTAAGAATAGGACGGTAGAATGGAATTGAAAAGGTTTGAAACTTGTACATGTTGATGTTCAGAGAGATTTTGGTGTACTCTCAAACAGTTCATAGCAAGTTAGGAAGGAGGCATCAAAAATATTCAGGAAAGTAACCGGCATGATCCTTACTCCAATGGAATTGAAGTGCAAGACTCGTCTAGTTCTCACTTCGAGCAGACTGAATTTGTATAGTCACCGACTCAATTTATGTTACTGTGACACATAGCGGACTGCGAATGCACCTAGAATGTAACTATAGAAATGCAAAATTTCTGTAAAATCTGCTTAGGGAATTGGAGAACTCATAGTTACAGACGTTGCTCCCATGTTCCACACGGCCTATTCATTCGTGAGCAGAAGGGAATCCATTATAATTGCTTAAACCTACAGGCTGGAGATTTCTAAAACGTATAAGAATACTGCCCACTACCTATAACCCGAAACCCATGCATGCTCTCCACCTATTATATCTGTACCAACTCATTGAAACAGCTACCCATTGAGCTCCACACAGACCGCCGTTTTAACCCACATTTGCAACATCTTCCCTTTCAATTATTTAGCTGATTCCCTTTTGAAATTTATTATTTGATCTGGTTCAAGAACTCTCTTGGCTGGGGTATTCAAGAACAGGATAATTCGCTGCACTAAAAAAAATCCATCTCCTCGTCTCAGAGTCAGCGAACCGCAGAAGTGTTACGACCAGAAGAAGGCCATTCCGCCCAATTTGTGTTTGCACCGGCTCTCCGAATGAGTGTTGTGACTCATTGCCATTCTCCTGCCTTTTCACCGTAACCCCGCACATTGTGCCTATTAAAATAATCATCTAATATCCTCTCGAATGCTTCGATTGAACCTGCCTCCACCACACTTCCAGGCAGCGAATTCCAGACCCGAGCCACTCGCTTTGTGGAAAAGTTCCTTTCTCTCTCTCTCTCTCTCACGCACACACATCGCAGTTGTTTCTGTTATCACTTGAAATCCAGGTCATCTCGTTCTCGATTCTCTTGTGTGCGGGAACACTTTCTACCTGCTTTGTCCAACCCCCTCATGATTTTGAATGTTCATCAAATTTCCTCTTAATCCTCTCCTCTACAAGGGGGAGACCCAACCTCTCCAATCTATCCTCATAACTGAAGTTTCTCATCCCAGGAACCACTTTTGTTCACCCATTCTACATTCTCTCAAATGAGTTCACGTCCTTCCTAAAGTGTGGCGCCCATAACTGTACACAATACTCCAGCGGAGGTCTGACTAGTGTCCTAAACAAGTTCAGCATAACCTCCTTGCTCTTGTGCTCTCTGCAGCAATTATTAAGGCCTAGGGTAATGTATGCTTCATTAAATGTCCTCTACATCTTTCCCATCGCTGTTTTTTTTTACTTTAGAGTTCCCCTGTTTCCTGACGCTTCTGGCACTGGAAGCAAATTGTAGTGAAGTTCATCAAGAAACCTCAAAAACACTTCCAGTGGCAAGGCAAGGTTCTGACACTCAGAACATCCATGTTCATAGATTGCACAGGGTTCCGCCTGATCCTCATTAATTTTCTACCAGTGCTAGCGAAGGGTTAGCAAACTAGAGAGAGGGAGGACGTTTCTGAATTAAGTAACGACTTTTCTAAGAATCACAATTTTCACACCATGTTGAAATGCTTTTCTTTGCGAAATGTAGCATTACCGGAACGTTGTAATATCGATGTGTGGTGACCCCGTTTGGATAAAGTTATTTTGCAATGGGCTTGGAGCAGCCATCCATATCACAAAGGAAGCACTCCAGAGATCGCCCCGTGAACAGAGAGATTGGGAGAATTTTAGTCACTTTATGATTTTCACTTTGTGGAGCCGAGCTCAGCGCTACTATACTGGTTGAGCCCTTGGGTCGGTTCTGTCGTTTTAATCGCAGTGCCTTGAGTTTTTTCCAACACAGGCCTACGCCCAGCTGATCGCACCTACTCAATGCAGTTGGTCAATATAATCTTCATTAATCTCAATTTCTAGAGAAAATTGATAATATTATTGAATAGCAATGATTCACATTGCTTTGACCACTGATTGGATGCCATCTCCACTCCGAAAGGCCGACAAGTTGCATGAAACATGATTGGGTGATTTCAATGGCTTAGTTTAATAGTTAAATTTGCAAATGGTAAATAATTAAAGCAAAAGCCAGCAACAGATACATGTGATATCGAATTAAACAAGGCAGAGAAGCGAACAATTTAGTTAACTGAAACAAAACAATGATACCTGGAAAAACTCAACAGGTCTGACAGCATCTGCGAGAGGGATACAGTTAACGTTTCGAGTCCTTATGACCCTTCAACAGAACTAAGGAAAAATAGTAAAGAAGTGAAATATAAACTGGTTAAAGTGGAGATGGGACAGGTAGAGCTGGATAGAGGGCCAGTGATAGTGACTGGGGGGCGATGTTTTGCTTGGAATTGTAGTTAAAGAATGGGTTTTAGTTGGGAACGTTGTATTGAACTGCAGCTGTAGAGCTGGGCAGATGGAATATAATGTGGGGAAATGTGAGGTTATGCACTTTGGCAAGAAGAATAGAGGAGCTGAATATTACTTAAATGGAGAAAGATTTGGCAGTCCTGGCACATGAATCCCAAAAAGCTAGCATTCAAGTTCAACAGGTAAGAGGGAAGGCAAATAGAATAATGGCCTTTATTTCAAAGGGATTGGGGTGTAAAAATAGGGAACTCTTGCTAAAACCATACAAGGCACTAGTTAGACCACACTGAGTTCACTGTGAACAATTTTGCCCCCCTTATCTAAGGAAAAATATACTGGCATTGGAGGCAGTCCAGAGAAGGTTCAGTAAGTTGATTCTGGGTATGGGGAGATATCCTTATGGGGAGCGATTGAGACAGGTTGAGCCTGTCCGCATTTGAATTCAGAAGAATGAGAGGCGACCTTATTGAAACATATAAGATTCTTAGGGGGCTTGACAGGGTAGATGTTGAGATGTTGTTTCCCCTTGTGGGAGAGTCTAGGACCAGAGGGCGTAATCTCAGAGAAAGGGGTCGCCCATTTAAAACACAGATGAGGAGGAATTTCTTCTCTCAGAAAGTAGTTAACCTGAGGAATTCTTTACAGCAGAGGCTGTAGAGGCTGGGTCGTTAAGTATATTCAAAGCTGAGATGGACAGATTCTTAATCAATCAGGGAATCAAGGGCCTGAGGAAGAGTCATACGGACTCAAAACATTAACGGTCTTTCTCTCCACTGATGCCTTCAGACATGCTGAGACTTTCCAGCATTTTCTGTTTCAGTTTCAGACTTCCAGCATCCGCAGTATTTTGCTTTTATCCGAGGGATTCAAGTGTTATTGGGGGAAAAGGCAGGAAAGTGGAGTTGAGAATTATCAGATCAGCCATGATCTAGTTGAATGGCGGAGCTGACTCTATGGGCTGAATGGCCGACTTCTGCCCCTACACATTACGGTCCTGCTGTTTCAAATAGGGCGGTTGTGCTGGTCGGAGATACAGTTGAATAATTAGCCAGAGTTAGATTCGGTGGTGCTGAGATCTATTTCAACCATTTCAAAAGTGGGGAAAGGTAAATAAAACAATTCGGATAAGGACGTGTTTCGATCCCAAACACAAGCCTGCTCTTTAATTGAAGCTCTAGACTAAACTATGCAGACCGCGTTTTAGGTAGGGAATAAATAATGAATCACAATACTCTCAATGGCAAAACACAGTATTAAATCGAAAATAAAGCCGGCAAACTCTTTCACGTTTCCATTGTTTCAGATAACTGTTTTTTTTTCCTGTAAAAAAACAATGTGCCTCTGATTCGGAGAACTCACGCCGTGTGTACTTGGTATTGAGGCGTACGGCATGAGAGCTTAAGAAATAAATTGATGCTGCGCTTTCACAAACAACCTTCTGGGTCTGTGGATAGGACTGGGATTGAAGGATATAATAAAGATACTGGAAATGGAACAAAATACATTTACATGTTCAATCAAAAATATGTTTTTCTCTTCCGGCAAGTGTTAAACTCTCCGACTAAATGGTTTGGGACTATTTATTTTAGACAGGAGATATTTCCCGGTAGAAAATTAGATTCACAGTGATGATGCGAGAGCTGAAATATCTGGGAAAAATCAGAACAGACCGGAGATATTTTCTTTGGGTGGTCACAGCAGGAAAAGAAGATGGAGACCGATGTCTTCGGTGGTTCATCCCATGTTAGTTGGCAAAGCATTAAATATGTGTGGACATCATGTCAAAGCTGACGCCAAGTCAGGGCAGAATTCTCCACCCACAGATTTCAATGAACTATGTTTGTCAACTTAACTACTTATGTGGTGTATGTTTGTGCGTGTGTATGAGTGACTGTGTGTGTGTGTGTGTGTGTGTGTGTGTTGGGTTGGAGGGAGGTGGCGGTAGAGATGGAGAAGGAAAGAGAGAGAGACAGAGAAAGAAACATAGATGGAGGGAGAACAAAGGGACAGAGAGACACCGAGATGAAGAGAGAGAAAGGGAGAGAGACAGAGTGACAGAAAGGGAGACAGGGAGAGAAAGAGACAGAGACAGAGAGAGAGATAGATACAAAGAGGGAAAGAGAAAGAGAGAGACTGAGATAGAGGGAGGGGGTGGGATGAGATTGGCTGTCTGGCAGGAGGCAGAGAGCGGGGATAAGGGGGTCCTTCTCAGGATGGTGGCCGGTGACTAGTGGAGTTCCGCATGGGTCAGTGTTGGGACCACAACTTTTCACTTTATACATTAATGATCTGGATCAAGGAACTGAGGGCATCCTGGCTAAGTTTGCAGATGATACAAAGATAGGTGGAGGGACAGGTAGTATTGAGGAGGCGGGCAGGCTGCAGAAGGATTTGGACAGGTTAGGAGAATGGGCAAAGAAGTGGCAGATGGAATACAAAGTGGGGAAATGTGAGGTCATGCACTTTGGTAGGAAGAATAGAGGCATAGACTATTTTCTAAATGGGGAGAGAATTCAGAAATCTGGAGTGCAAAGGGACTTGGGAGTTCTAGTCCAGGATTCTCTTAAGGTTAACTTGCAGATTGAGTTGGTAGTTAGGAAGGCAAATGCAATGTTGGCATTTATTTCGAGAGGACTCGAATATAAAAGCAGGGATGTGCTGCTGAGGCTTTATAAGGCTCGGGTCAGACCACATTAAGAATATTGTGAGCAATTTTGGGCCCCGTATCTCAGGAAGGATGTTCTGGCCCTGGAAAGGGTCCAGAGGAGGTTCACGAGAATGATCCCAGGAATCAAAGGCTTAACATATGAGGAAGGTTTGAGGACTCTGGGTCTATACTCGATGGAGTTTAGAAGGATGAGGGGGGATCTGATTGAAACTTACAGAATACTGAAAGGCCTGGATAGAGTGGACGTGGGGAAGATGTTTCCATTAGTAGGAGAGACTAGGACCCGAGGGCACAGCCTCAGAGTAAAGGGAAAAACTTTTAGAACAGAGATGAGAAGAAACTTCTTCAGCCAGAGAGTGGTGAATCTATGGAATTCATTGCCACAGAAGGCTGTGGAGGCCAGGTCATTGAGTGTATTGAAGACCGAGACAGTTAGGTTCTTGATTAGTAAGGGGATCAAAGGTTACGGGGAGAAGGCTGGAGAATGGGGTTGAGAAGTTTATCAGTCATGATTGAATGGTGGAGCAGACTCGATGGGCCGATTGGCCTAATTTCTGCTCCTATGTCTTTTGGTATGGGTCATCCTTCACCACACTGTAAAGGTTAAATGACTGTCAATCACTCGGGAGGGCCTGAAACTAAAGCCCTCAGTTTGTGTAACTTTTTGCTATAATTCCTCAGGAGTGGATTTCTTTTTTCACGACAGTGTAATGATTTTGAGAGTGAAATAGGATGAGGAGCAGCCATCTGAATTCATTTTACTGAGTACCTAAGGGGGTTATTCCTACCTGCCTGGAGTTACACTCCAACACTCTCACCCCCGCTACCGCACCCACCCCACAACCACTACCCTTATCCACCCTCTACCCCATCCTCTCTCTTTAAACGTAGAATTAACCGGGGAAAAAAAAATGTTAAATGCAGCTGACGACAAGGCATTTTGCTTGAGGGGTATTGCAGCGCTCAAATTTCAAGACAGAACAGACACAGCCTGTCAGTCGGTTCCTGTTATGCATGCACACACACACGAGGCAGAAGGTAGAGTGGACGTGAAATCAAGAGGAAATATAACAGAGGGACGGTGGAAATAGACAGAGGGTATGGGGTTCTCAAGTGTGTAGTTAGTGCACAGGTCAAAGCCTCTGGGTAAACCCCCTCAGTTACAGACCTGATTGGCAGTTACAAACCCTGAGACGGTGATATTCGGAATCCCATAGGAATCAACCGCTTCTTCAGTGTTTGAAGGGTGAGTATCGGACTTTCCCTCCTATAAGTGATGCCCCCAGACTGGGACAAAATTCGGAGCTGGGGGTTTTGCAGAAAGCTTGAGTATGAGGAAGGAATCTGTCCCGCGCCACATACTGATGTGCTCACGTTCCTGCGTGTAGGATCTTGTGTGCGAGTTGCCTGTACCTGCTTCTTGCATTGCAACAGTCACCGCAGTCACTGTGATAAAGGAAAGCTGACTGCAAAGCATTCGATACGTCGTGAAGATAAAATCCTCAACTGGCATAAATTCGTGTTATAATTTCCGGCTGATGTTTGTGTTTGAGGCGGTGTTTGAATTTCAGGGATAAATGGGGTGCCGAGCAGCGATCTGAATTCATGACGCGGGGGATCTGAAAGTGGTCTGAGGGTTTCAGTGTTGCATCGCGCAAACCTTATCCCGCACCCCACGACCACATCCCTCTCGCCATCCACCCCACACCGCCTGCCCCCACCATTCCCCTCACCACCACCCCACCCACCCCCACCAACACCGCCCCCCCAACCCCCACCACCCGCCCCCCGCACCCACCCCCCCCCCCCCCCACCCTCTCTCTCTCTGTGTTCAGCGTTCTTCTTTGCTCCTATTTTTACGTGTCTTTACATGAAATGCAGCAATGTGATAATGTGAGGTGGTGTTACTTTGAATGCCGGAGGATGGGCGAAGGAGTGGAACTCATTTTCCACTCGTTCATCCCCAGCTCCTACTGTGAGCTGCGGAGGGACTTAATCTGGTTTGGCTGGGACTATTTCCTCGTCACGGGGTCCCTGAGTAGAGCCAGTGACTTGGGTCAGGTTTTTTTTAAGGTTTTAATATTAACATGTAACTTTTCTCCCTCTCTGATATTCTGGACTGTGCATACCCGCCCCACCAGCTTCGACACCAATGAATAAGTTGAACCCTAATGTTGTCCCGTGGCTGGTAGTGGGAAATTGCCGTGTGCAAAGTGCCTGCAGCATTTCAAAGGTAACAACGAGTGCGTTTAAAAAAATAATGAAGAGCAGTTATGGTATTCCTGGCCATTGCGATACATGGGTGATTACATGAGTCTGCCTTTTTAATGGTTCAAAGTGGGATATTTTTGCAAATCGCTTTTTAACCCATCTCTCTCCCTCTCTCTCACTGTGTGTTTTAAATTTGAATAAAGTTTTTAAAAAATGCTAAACACAGCTGATATTGAACGCGTTGTTACTTGTGGGGTCTTGCTGAGCTCGAATTTCCTTCGGCATTTCATACCTTTTAACAATTAAGTTTTGAAACAATATTATTGCTCACCTTAACACTCCGTTAGCATTGCTGTCAAAGCGCTAAGTGGGATTTATTTTTAGTGTATTAACTTTCTCGAATAATGCTTGCACATTATAGGCTTGTGATGAATTTGGAGGTTTAATACAATGCGCAGCGACTGTTTTAATTCAGCGCACTGAGGTTCTGATTGTAGATTCCTCCCTGTTTCTCTGTGGCTTTGTGTATTTTTATCTGATTGAGAGAAACATTTCGTAGGGTTACATGGGATATAGGTCACAAAAGCAGCCCATCCTGTCTCAACAGTCCAAGGCAGTGTTTATGTTCTATCGAACCTGATGCCTTGTCATTTTGTAGAAATCTTTCATCATATCCCTTATGTGTTTGCATGTTCCCCTTTGAATACATCTATACTATTCGCTACAGCAACTCCGTGTGCTAGATATTTAGGCATTCATGATCATTTTGGGGCGCAGAAGTTTCTTCTGAGTTCCCTATTGGAATTTAGCATCTTCTAGTTAGTCTGTACAGAAGCGGAGACTTTGTCTCGATCTCAATTCTGGGGGGGGGGGGGGGGGGGGGGGGGGGGGGAGTTCATGAAAGGAAAGATCGCTATTAGGGCATTATTCTCTTCTTATTTTTCAAGAGAGTAGAGACACAACCTGCAAAGCCTTTCGTCATATCTATACACAAGCAAGTGGAGACAGAAAGCTGGGTGCATGTGAAAGCAGGAGGAGGCCGCAAAATAGAGGGCAGAGAAAAGAGACGCAGAATGTGAGGGTTTCCAGTGCCTAGTCACTTCACAGTTCCCAGCCTCTGGAGAAAAACCCTCAGTTGCGATCTTGCAGAGGGCATGATTTTCCAAAATAAATTTTGAACCATGATTTTTAAACCTCTGAATGAATCAACAGGTTCTTCCATGTTTAAAATTGGAGTTCAGCACTTTCTGGGAACTGAGAGGATAGCCCAGTCTCACAGTAAGCATGGGGACAGGGGTTTGCAGCAGCTTTGGGGATGAGAAAGTGATCAGTTCAATATCCCACATGGATGTGATCACGTTACTACTTTTAGGGTCTTGCTGTGTGCAAGTTGCCTGCAGTGGTTCCTGCATTGTTAATGTTGAATACACTGTATAAGTTAAAACAAAAACAGAATTACCTGGAAAAACTCAGCAGGCCTAGCAGCATCGGCGGAGAAGAAAAGAGTTGACGTTTTGAGTCTTCATGACCCTTCAACAGAACTGAGTGAATATTAGGAGAGGGGTAAAATATAAGCTGGTTTATGGTGGGGGGGGGGGGGTGGTGCGGGGGTGGTGGTGGATGGGGGGAGAGAAGTGGAGTTGGGGGGTGGTTGTGGTTGTAGGGACAAGCAAGCAGTGATAGGAACAGATAATCAAAAGATGTCACAGACAAAAGAATAAAGAGGTGTTGAAGGTGGTGATATTATCTAAATGAATGTGCTAATTAAGAATGGATGGCAGGGCACTCAAGGTACAGCTCTAGTGGGGGTGGGGTGGAAAGACTAGCTGGACATAAAAGATTTAAAAATAATGGAAATAGGTGGGAAAAGAAAAATCTATATAAATTATTGGAAAAAGCAAAAGGGAGGGGAAGAAACAGAAAGGGGGTGGAGATGGAGGAGGGAGTTCAAGATCTAAAGTTGTTGAATTCAATATTCAGTCCGGAAGGCTGTAAAGAGCCTAGTCGGAAGATGAGGTGCTGTTCCTCCAGTTTGCATTGGGTTTCACTGGAACAATGGAGCAAGCCAAAGACAGACATATGGGCAAGAGACCAGGGTCGAGTGTTAAAATGGCAAGCGACAGGGAGGCTTGGGTCTTTCTTGCGGACAGACCGCAGGTGTTCTGCAAAGCAGTCGCCCAGTTTATGTTTGGTCTCTCCAATGTAGAGGAGACTGCATTGGGAGCAACGAATGCAGTAGACTAAGTTGGGGGAAATGCAAGTGAAATGCTGCTTCACTTGAAAGGAGTGTTTGGGCCCTTAGATGGTGAGGAGAGGGGAAGTGAAGGGGCAGGTGTTGCATCTTTTGCGTGGGCATGGGGAGGTGCCATAGGTGGGGGTTGAGGAGTGGGGGTATGGAGCAGTGGACCAGGGTGTCCCAGAGGGAATGATCCCTATGGAATGCCGCCGGGGGGGTGAAGGGAGGATGTGTTTGGTGGTGGCATCATGCTGGAGTTGGCGGAAATGGTGGAGGATGATCCTTTGAATGTGGAGGCTGGTGGGTTGATAAGTGACGACAAGGGGGACTCTATCATATTTCTGGGAGGGAGGAGAAGGTGTGAGGGCGGATGCACGGGAGATGGGCCGGACACGGTTGAGGGCCCTGTCAATGACCGTGGGTGGAAAACCTCAATTATGGAAGAAGGAGGACATGTCAGAGGAACTGTTTTTGAAGGTAGCATCATCAGAACAGATGCGTCGGAGGCAAAGGAACTGAAAGAATGGGATGGAGTCCTTACAGGAAGTGGGGTGTGAGGAGCTGTAGTCGAGGTAGCTGTGGGAGTCGGAAGGCTTGTAATGGATATTGGTGGACAGTCTATCACCAGAAATTGAGACAGAGAGGTCAAGGAAGGGAAGGGAAGTGTCAGAGATGGACCATGTGAAAATGATGGAGGGGTAGAGATTGGAAGCAAAATTAATAAATTTGTCCAAGTCCCGACGAGAGCATGAAGCAACACTGAAGTAATCATCGATGTACCAGAGAAAGTGTTGTGGGAGGGGACCAGAGTAGGACTGGAACAAGGAATGTTCAACATAGCTCTCTTACCCATATGTCTGTCCTTGGCCTGCTGCATTGTTCCAGTGAAGCCCAACACAAACTGGAGGAACAACACCTCATCTTCCGACTAGGCACTTTACAGCCTTCCGGACTGAATATTGAATTCAGCAACTTTAGATCTTGGACTCTCTCCTCCATCTCCACCCCCTTTCTGTTTCTTCCCCTCCCTTTTTTTTCCAATAATTTATATAGATTTTTCTTTTCCCACCTATTTCCATTAATTTTAAGTCTTTTATGCCATGCTAGTCTTTCCACCCCACCCCCACTAGAGCTGTACCTTGAGTGCCCTGCCATCCATTCTTAATTAGCACATTCGTTTAGATAATATCACCACCTTCAACGCCTCTTTGTTCTTTTGTCTGTGACATCTTTTGAATATCTGCTCCTATCACTGCTTGCTTGTCCCTACAACCACAACCACCGCCCCCCCGCCCCCCACCCCCCCCCACTCCCGCCACCTTAAACCAGTTTATATTTCACCCCTCTCCTAATATTCAATCAGTTCTGTTGAATGGTCATGAGGACTCGAAATGTCAACTCTTTTCTTCTCCGCCGATGCTGCCAGGCCTGCTGAGTTTTTCCAGGTAATTTTTTTTTTGTTTTGGATTTCCAGCACCCGCAATTTTTTTTTTTTGTTTTTAACGCCGTATAAGTTAACTCCCTGCAAAGTACTCGGGAGAACTCGAAATTAAGTCCTCAAATCGTCTAATTTCTTATGATGTTTCATGATTGTTGTTTGTGTTTTAGGCAGTGGAATGAATTTGCGGATTAAATCGAATGTGTAGCAGCGATTTGAATTTATTCTACTGAGGATGTGAGGGAAAATATCTTTAGCTCTGTCAGGTTTTGCTCTCTGTTTCCAATCTCCCTTTTTTTTCTCCTCTTTTAAATGATTAGGGCTTCAAAAATGCAACAGACAGAATTGTAATTTGATGTTATTTTGAGTGGGGAAGGATGGGTGAAGGAGTGGACCCCATTTTCCATTTGTTCCTTTCAGATTTCACTGTGAGCTTTACTGTGAACTGGGCCGAGGTGACTGATTGCTTGACTTGAGGCCGGTTCTTGTCCCTGAAGCCCTGTGTAGAGCCTGTGATGGGCTCAGTTCCTCAGCGTTTAAGCCTACATTGATGTTACTCTCTCTCATGATATTTGGGCCAATGTATACTGCTGAGGCAAAGTCACTCTAGTTTTTTTTCCCCTGAATATTTTCGCATGGCTGCTTGAGGGTACTTGCTATGTGAAAATTGCCGGCAACACTCCAGGCATAACAACGGGCACGAAAATAATTTATGGGCAATAAAGTTATTTCTGGGCACTGCGATAAATCTGATGGTTGAATGAGGCACAGAGTTCTCCTTTTATTTCAGTAATGGGAATGTTAAAAGGGGGTCACTCACTCTCTGCTGAAATGTTGAATTAACTTAAAAATATCAAACGCAGCTCACTATGAAGTCATTATTGATTGGGGCTTATTGCAGTGCTCAAATTTCAAGGGAGAACAGACACAGCCTGATATCTCTGATACTTGTTCACAAACAGGGGAGACAGACAGTAGTGCGGGTGTGGAAACGGGACGAAATGGCAAAGCGAAGAGGCCCTGGGAAGAGACACAGGATGCGGGGATCTGCACAGCTCAAAGCCTCTGGAGAGAAGCCCTCAGTCACAGAGCTAATCGGCAATTGCAACTCATGCGAGGGTGACATTTGAAACCGCAAAGGAATCAACCGCTCCCTTCCGTGTTTACAAAGTAAGTACAGGACTTTCTGTGCACAAACACTTGGAACAAAAAAAAAGGGGCTTGGGGTGTCTCAGAAGGCTTGAGTATGAAGGAGGGACCTGTCCCTTGTCCCGTATAGATGGGTTCATGTTGCTGCTTGCGTGCACGTTGACTGCATTGCTTTCAGCATTGCAATAGCATCCACACCGTATATTAGTTGACAGTGAAGCTCTCGATAAGGCCTGTTCAAAAAGCGTTCAACTTACGTGAATTCGTGTTAGAATGTCCGACAAACGCTTGGTGTATCCGGCAGTGTAATGAATTCGAGGGTTAAATGAGACGCCCACCAGCCACCTGAATTCATTTTGCTGCGGACCCGAGGGTGGCCATCTCCGGTTGCCTCGGGTTTGAAACCTCTGGCGTAATTCTGTTGGTTAAAACGAGGTATTCGGATTTCTCTTCAATCCCTGACCGGACTGTGACACCCTGTAATTGACATCCCACGCCCCACATCTCTCTCCCTTCCCCCGTCTCTCGCTCTCCAGCAGGCATCTCTGTTATTTTTTCCATTCCCCCAAATAAAATGTGACGAGGTGGGAATGTGATTTGCTGTTCAGTTCAATGGCGGAGGGCGGGCGAAGGGGTGAACCCCATTCCCCACCCCTTCCCTTCAAGCACCAGCTGTGAACTTCGGTGTGAGCTGTGGGTGGAATGGATCTGCTTGACTGAGCCGTTGGGGCAGAGTCTTGGAGTTGGGTCAGTTTTAATCTTAAGAGTTTAATACTGTAGGAATGTTCCTCCCCCTGTCTGATATTCGGCACAACGTATACCCCCTCCCCACCCTGCCGCAGACAACATCGCTGAATACATTTAAGCTGAATATTTTCTCATGGCTGGTTCTGGGAAATCATTGTGTGCAAATTACCTGTAAATATAACAACAATGAGCGTGCTCTTAAAAATATATGAGCAGTAAAGCTATTCCTGAACGGTATGATACACTTCATAGTTAAATCAGGCGCACATCCGCCATTTTAATGCACTGTTCTGGGTTTCGGAGCGGGATATTTCTGTGCAAATCTGTCTTTGTCCACTTTGTTTCTCTATCTTTGTGTGTGTGTGTGTGTGTGTTTAAACTTTGAATAAACTTTAAATATTGCTAAACATGGCTGACAAAAAAGACACATCGTTGCTTATGGGATCTTGCTGTGCTCAAATTTCCTCGGACGTTTCACACGTTTTAACAAATAAGCGTTGAAGCGTAAAAACAAAAAAACTGCGGATGCTGGAAATCCAAAACAAAAACAGAATTACCTGGAAAAACTCAGCAGGTCTGGCAGCATCGGCGGAGAAGAAAAGAGTTGACGTTTCGAGTCCTCATGACCCTTCGACAGAACTTGAGTTCGAGTCCAGGAAAGAGCTGAAATATAAGCTGGTTTAAGGTGTGTGTGTGGGGGGCGGAGAGATAGAGAGACAGAGAGGTGGAGGGGGTTGGTGTGGTTGTAGGGACAAACAAGCAGTGATAGAAGCAGATCATCAAAAGATGTCAACGACAATAGTTGAAGCGTGGTCATTGCCCAACTTAAGTCCTCCATTAGGCTTGACCTCAAAGTGTAAACTGTGGAACTGTTTAACAGTGTGTTATCATTCTCGAACAATGCTGGCTTTTCTTAGGCACGTGATGAATTTGGAGGCTATAAATGCAATGTCTGCAGCCGTTTTAATTCAGTATACTGAGGCTCTATTTGTGAATGTCCTACTGTTTCTCTGTGGCTCTGCCTATTTCTATCTGCTTGAGAGAAAAACAGGGGATCCCGTAGTTCCATCGTCTGTACCAAAGCAGGCCATTCTGCTCCACGAGTCCAAGGTAGTGTTTTTAGTTGCACCAAACTTGAAGTCATGCCTTTTCTTCGACGCTTTAAGGGGTGGACCCCAGTTCCCACTTGCTTCTTCCAGCTTTGGTTATGAGCTTGTTCTGAGCTGTGGAGGGAACTGACTGTTTAACCGGTGCCTGTTCTTGCCTTCGGTCTCCGGCGTAGAGCATGTGGGGGGCAGTTCTTTTAGCGTTTAACCCTGTACTAATGTTCGTCTCTCTCTCTGATATTTTGGTCAAGGTATACCGCTCAGACACCCTCATTAAACAATTCTATCTGCACATTTTCGCAAGGCTATTTCGGGTCATTTGCTGTTTGCAAATCGCCTGTAACATCCCATAAATAACAAAATATCCACTAAAATAATTTATGGGATGTAAAATTATTTCTGCGATAAATGTGATGGCTAAATGAAACACAGAGTTCGCATTTTATTTAAACATTCTGAATTTTACTCTCTAATGAAACTTTTAATTAACTTTAAAAAAATGTCGAACACAGCATTATTGCTTGAGGGATAATGCTGCGCTCAAATTTCAAGAGGGATCCGGCACAGCCTGTCAGTGCTTTCCTGATATGTATTCACACGCAGTAGAACGGACCTGGAATCAAGACGAAGTAGCAGAGAGGCAGCGGAAAGCAGACACAGGGGGTGGGGTTCCCAAGTGTGTAGTCGCTGCACAGCTCAAAGTCTCTGGATAAAGCCCCTCAGTTACAGACCTGACTGATAACTTGAAATGATATGGAAACCCCACAGGAATCAGACGCTCCTTCAGTGTTTGAAGAGCGAGTGTAGGATTTGCCGTGCACTAAAGCAACGCCCCCAGATTTGGACAGAAGTCGGGGCTGGGGGGTTTTATAGAAGGTTTGAGTATGAGGAAGGAATCTGACCCGTGCCCCATACAGGTGTGATCACGGTACTGCGTGCAGGATCTTGTCTGCGAGCTGCCTACATTACTTCCTGCATTTCATCAGTAATCACAGGGAAAAATGAAATAGTTGACTGTAAACCATCAGATAGGGCATGAAAATAAAGTCCCCAGCTGGTGTAAATGTGTGTGATAATTCCCGACTAGTGCCTGTGTTTTCGGCAGTGTAATGAATTTGCGGGGTAAGCGAGTTGTGGCGCATCCATTCGAATTCAGGTTCCTGACGATTTGAAGGTCGAGATCCCTAGATGTCACAAGTTTTACTCTAGCTTGACTCGTCTCTCTCTCTCTTACTATTTATGCTTTAAATAAACTTAGAAATGTTAGACCACAGCTGACAATGAAGGCACTGTTGCTTGTGGGATCTTGCTGTGCTCGCATTTCCCTCAGCGTTTTGTAATCTTCAACAATGAATTAAGCCTTGAAATATGACCATTCCATTATTTAATATTCCCTCAGGGGTGTTTAAAAAACATCTTTCGTGTGAAAATGTTTAGCAGTTTGTTATGATTCCCACACAACACTTGTGCGTTTTAACCTCGTTCTCTGTATCTGCCAAATGCTCAGTTTTCAGCAGTATGTCATATTCAGCACATTTCCAGCTTCCTAGCATTCACCGCAACTTCATTTTCTCCATATCCTTCAATTTAAGCAAACCTGTTTCTCAGTATCTAGTGATACATTTGAAGGTGAAGTGAAATTTCAGGCATACATTTTAATTCATAGAGTCATAGAGGTCTACAGCACAGGAAAAGGCCCTTAGGCGCATTGAGTCTGCGCAGGTCAAACAAGTACCTAACCATTCTAATCCCATGTTCCAGTACCAGGCCTATGGCCTTGTACGCCATGGCATCGCAAGTGCACATCCAAATACTTCTTAAATGTTATGAGGGTTTCTGCTTCTATCACCCTTTCAGGCAGTGAGTTCCACGTTCCCATCACCCTCTGGGTGAAAAAATTCTTCCTCACATCCCCTCTAAACCTCCTGCCCCTTACCTTACATCTATGCTGCCTGGTTATTGATCCCTCCACCAAGGAGAAAAGTTGATTGGGGATAGGGTGAACAAAATGGCATTGAGGTAGAGGGTCAGCCACAAAAACCAGCCACCAGCCACAGATGGAGGCAGCGGCATAGTGGTCGTATCATATAATCTCGATGGTGAGAGATTACAGAGTTCTGAGATGCAGAGGGATCTAGGTATCTTAGGGCGTAAATTGCAAAAGGCTGGTATGCAGGTACAGAAAGTAATTAAGAAAGCTAATAGAATGTTATCCTTTATAGTGAGGGGAATTGAAGATGAATGTATGGAGGTTATGCTTCATTTACAGAGCCATTAGTGAGACCACATCCGCAGTACTGTGTATAATATTGGCCACCTTATTTAAGGAAGGGTGTGAATGCATTGGAAGCAATTCAGAGAGCATTTACCAGGCGAATGCCTGGAATGGGCGGGTTGTCTTATGAAGAAAGATCAGACAGGTTAGGCTTGCATTGGCTGGAGTTTGGAAGAGTAAGGGGTGATGTGATTGAAACATGTAAGATCCTGAGGGGACTTGACACGGTGGATGTGGAGAGGATGTTTCCTCTTGTGGAAGAATCTAGAACTAGGGGTCACTGTTTAAATTTAAGGTGTCGCCCATTTAAAACGGGGATGAGGTGAACTATTTTCTCCCAGAGGGTTGAGAGCCTGTGACACTCTGTTCCAGAAAAGGCGGTGGAAGCAGAGTCTTTGAGTATTTTTTAAGGCAGAGGTGGATTGATCCTTAGCAAGCAAGGAAGTGATAGGTTATCTGGGGTAGGCGGGGTGCAGGTTTGAAGTTACTATCAGATCAGCCATGATCTTATTAAATGGCGGAGCAGGCTCCATGGGCTGATAGGCCTATTCCTGCTCCTTGTTCATATGTTCATCAGAGAAGTAGAAATCCAGAATACCAGGCTCTATGGAGATGGGTACCAATCCCTCCATGGCAGCTGGCGGAAATTAAAATTCAATGAATGAATTGTGGAAATGAAAGCTCTCCATTAATAATGATGCCCATGAGGACATCAGGGATTGTCGTTAAAAAGGGAAAAAAAAGCATCTGATTCACGAATGTACTGTAGGAAATGAAATCTGCCTACCTTACCAGGCCTGGCCTCCATGTGACTCCAGACCCCGGGAAATGTGACTGATAGTTAACTGCCCTCTCAAATGGCCTACTGAGCCACTTAGTTCAAAGGCCATGAAAGGGTGGGCAACAAATGCTGGTTTTGCCAGCGATAAAAGTGGCCAAGCAGGCTTGAGGTGCCAAAGGACTTTGCTCCTCTTTCCTACATTCCTACCCTTACACCCTTTAGGCGGGTAGACTTATTCTTCGTTCCCTATTGGATGATTGTCCTGCACTGATATCCTCTAGTTATGCTCTTCTCCAGAAGAGTGAACATTATCTCCACACCAGCCCTGTCAAACCTTTTGTAACATGACAGACCTCGATTTGGGTCATTCCTCAGCCACTCTTGTTTTCAACACAGAAGTAACGCAGGCTGCCAACCCTTGCCTCACACGTAGGCACACGCTGGGCCAACAGAAGGCCGAGCGTATGCAGAACATGGAGGAGGAATCAACCCCGGGTTCCATCCTTGCGGAGGCCTGATTTGTAAGACTAAATCTTGGGAAGGGGATTTTCAAAATTCCAAAGGAATCAACAGCCTCTTCATTGATTAAAGAAAGATTTCATCAGTTTCTTGGAACTGAAGGGATACCCCCCCAGTCTCGGAATAAACATGGAGTGGAGTGGGAGGGACATGGTATTCAGCACTTGCAGTAGATTTTAGGATGAGGAAGGGTAAACTTTGAAAAAAAGTTAAAGGCAGCTGACTCTAAAGGCAATGTTACTTGTGGGATCTTGCTGTGCTCACATTTTCTTCAGCGCTTCGCACTTTTCAACAATGAATTCATTTTGAAAGGTGCTCATATATCCCACATGAGATTGATCAGGTTAATGCATGCAGAGTCTTGTTCAGTGTCAATTACTTGTAATGTTTCCTGCATTGCAACATTGACCATGTGCTAAGCATTAATTGACTGTAAAGCTCTCGAAGGGGCATGAAACTAAATGTATCTGCGCATGCAACTTGTTAAAATTCCTGAAGAATGTTTGTGCTTTCGGCAGTATAATTAACTTGGGTGTTAAATGCGATGTGGAGCAGTTATTTGAATTCATTTTATTGAGTGTCTGACGCGGGATTTCTCTGGTGTCTCCAGACTTTATCTCTCCCTCCCCACCTCTCTCTCTCTCTCTCTAATTCTCTTTCCTTCTCTCCCAGCGCCTCTCTCTCTCTCTCTCTCTCCAGCTTCTTTTTTTATTTAAAGATTAACCTCATTATTTGAGATTGTTCCTCTCTCTGATATCCTGGCACCTCTAGACAACATCGCTGAAACAATTTTACCTGAATATTTGCTGAGGCTGTTTGCGGAAACTTCGTGTGTGCAAATCGCTTGCATAAATGACACGACCAGAATGCTTTAAAAACGTTTATGGGTAGTGAAGCTATTCTTGAGCTGTGTGCTGGTGAAATGAATTTGTCAGATTAATTCAGCATTCTGAGGATCTGGGGTGGGGGCTGGGCGGGCGTCGAGGAGGTTCTCCAAATTAATCCCTGCCCATTTTTCTCTCTTTCGCTATTCAAACTTTGAATAAATTTTGAAAAACAGTTAAAGGCAGCTGACTATAAAGGCGTCGTTGCTTGTGGGATCTTGCTGTGCACACATTTTCTTCAGCGCCTCGCACTTTTCAACAATGAATTCATTTTGAAAGGTGGTCATTCCTATTTTGAACGCTTCCCTCGCGACAGCTGCTCAAGTTCCTGAGTGTGAAAATGATTAAAAGTGTGTTACAATTTCCATTAAAATATGCTGGCACCTTTCAGGCATGAGATGAATTTGGAGGTCGATTGAATAATGCAGCAGCAATTTTAAGTCAGGATAACTATGTTTCCCTTTCTCTGTGACTTTGCATATTTCCATCTGACTGAGAGAAACAGGCCATTTCATAGGATTTCACATGATAAGCGACACAGAAATAGAATGTTTGCAAACATGTAAAGGGAAAGGATATAGGAGGTTTTGGTAGAAGATCTAGATTTTTTTTAAATGGCAGCAAGTTCGAGTAGACATTAAACACAGTGATGGCTTGTGAAGCACTCTCCCCACAAGGCATCACAGAGTTTCATGTCTACTCGAACTTGCTGCCATTTAAAAAAAAATCTAGATCTTCTACCAAAACCTCCGATATCCTTTCCCTTTAAATGTTTGCAAACATTCTATTTGAATGCATCTACTATATACCGTTGGTTTGAACCACTCCCCGTGTGAGGGAGCTCTTCAATCTCTACCCCAGAGGACTGTGAAGGCTCAGCCATTCACTATGTTCAGTGATGAAATTGACAGATTTCTAGATATTAAAATATTCAAGGGATATGAGCATAATGTAAAATAAAATTGCATTGAGCTAAAAGACGGGACCTGAATCTGTGCAAGTTCTTACAATAACTTGCGAATAATGCTTCTGATTTGAGCAGTGTGGTGAATTTGAAGACTAAGTAGGATGTGGAGCAGCCATTTTATTTCATTTCACCGAGGACCTGAGGTGCGGATATCTCTAGCTCTGTCCGGCTTTCTCTGTCTGTCTATCTCTCTCCTCAGCCTTTTTTCGTTCATGTAATGATTTATGAATAGTTGTAAAACACACGTACAGTGGAAGCAGACTCTTGGGACGTTTTTAAAGCAGAGCTGGATAGATTCTTGATAAGCAAGGTAGAGCCGAGGTTAGGGTCAGATCAGCCATGATCTTATTGAATGGTGGGGAAGGCTTGAGGGGTCGAGTGGCCTGCTCCTGCTCTTAATTCGTAGGTTTGCATTTTCGTGTGATTGCCCGTTTGAATTGGTCTTAAGGACATAAGAAATAGGAGCAGGAATAGGCCATTCGGCCCTGACCATCCAGTAAGATCATGGCTGATCTGCCTCAGGCCTCAACTCCTATTTCGTGCCAGCTCCTCATGGCCCTCAATTGCACGTTATTTAAAAACAATTCTCTACCCCTCTTTAAATGCTTCCAGTGATCTAGCCTCCACAACTCTCTGGGGTAGAAAATTCCAGACATTCACTACCCTCTGAGAGAAGAAATCCCTTCATGTCTCAGTTTTAAATGAGTGGCCCCTTATTCTGCAACTATGTCCCCTAGTTCGAGATTCCCCCACTAGTGGAAACATCTTCTCGACACCTACCCTGTCAAGTCCCCTCAGAACCTTGTACGTTTCAATAAGATGCGGGCTCACTCTTAAGTTTTAAGAATAAATTGGATAGATACATGGATGGGAGAGGTCTGGAGGGTTATGGACTGGGTGCAGGTCAATGGGAATAATATTTCGGCACAGACTAGAGGGGCCGAATGGCCAGTTTTTCTGGGCTGTATTGTTCTATGGTTCTATGGTTCTAAGATCTAGGCCTGGACATCCGGTCCCTGCGTCGGCCCTGTGAATTGGATCAGAGTTTGAGATTTTTATTCTAACATTATGTCCACCTCTCTGGTGTCCTGCACATATTTATCCCCCAGCGAACATCACTGAACGGGCTGCGTTTGCTGCCGACGCGGCTCATGAGCAGCTCTAGTGATTCTCTGCCTTGTTTATTGAGTTGCAGGCTCTCACCCCCGAAGTGTGGATAAGGAAATGAACACGAACTTTGACTGGGCTCGGACAAGTCGCTGGTTCCGGAGGAGACAGGGACATCCCTCCGTTTTATTGCAATAAGTGGGGGACTTGAGTAGTTCCAAAACAACCAATATCATTCCATATATTTCAATCTCTCCATCTTTTCCTGCAACTTTTTCACTGCCACTCCCTCCAGATCCATACATTTACGCCCCCATATCCTTCTTTAAAACGGATTCTCTCAATATCATGTATATCTCCCCCTCTCTAAATGTTTATAATTTCCCTCTTTTATCGCTTTCCAGAACACTCAGCATCTTTATCTCACTGCTTCGCTCTTTTTCCATCTCTTTTAGCCCATCATTCTCCCCATGTGAATCTCACAGTGTCCCTCTATCTGTTTCACTATCTCCAATGATTCCTGTCTCTCTTTATCTATCGTTATCCACCCTGGGCAATTTTCTCCATATATAGATGCACACTTTCATTATGTCTCTGTCTCTGTGTCTCACTATGTTTCTCAATTTTTCTATCTCTGCATCCCTCTCACTCTCTCCCTGCAACTTTATCTCTGTATCCCATTTACGCCACTCTATTCATTTCTGTATCCACACTTCACTTCGTATTTCTGACCACTTGACATCTTACTGCCTCTGCACAACTACCCCCTTCTCTGGATCGTCCTTTATATCTGCATCACCACAGGATTCTCTCTTTTACTCAACATATCCAGCAATTTTTTTCCCTGCATTTATTTATCTCCATCTGTCCTACTCTCTATGAATCTCTGCTGTCAGTTTCTTCCACTGGTTCCTGGCCCCCATGTCTGCTTCTGTTGTTTCCCCTCTCCTCGTTATTTCTTTATCGCTCACTTAGTTATCTAAGATGGCTGGAAATCGCTGTTTTTTTTCCTTCCGCCTCCCTTTGGAGAATTGGGCCAGTCGTCATGGTGTGCTACGGGTGACAATGAACTAGGGTCTTCCTAATTGCCATCTCTGGTGAGTATTAAAGCGGTTGGGATGAAAGCAGGAGAGAGATGTGAAACTGGTGGCCGATTGGCACACGCTTACTTTGCGTTATGGCAACAAGTCAAAATCTAGCCCAGTGTTTCTTTCCCTTTTGACACACCTGCTCCATGACTGTCACTGCCTCTGTCTTGTGGGTAAATGAAATCGACGGGCAGATCGGCCATGATCTAACCTTGGCGGGGCAGGCTCGGAGGGGCGATTTGCCTTTTTGTCTTCCTCCACCAATAGATATTTGTAATTGGTTGTTCTCTGTTCAGGGAAAGTGTCACTAAGCTCAGGTTTTGTTTCCTGTTTACTGATAGGCGGTGCAGTGAAAGACCTTTCTGCAGTGAGGGGATTATCTGAGACTTGGATCACCCTGTATGTGAAGGGTCAGAATTTCAGTCACCATCAGTGTGCCCTTGCTGTATGTTCATCCCTACTTTTGGCTGAATATGAATTAAAGTTGAAGGGGATATGGAACCAGTTGGTGTTTGGGGTAGGAGAAGCCATTTTATCGAATTACAGCAGCTTATCGGCAGAGAAATTAAAGTAAATTAAAGATTTTGACTAGATATACTCAGACACGAGGGGCAAGATATAAATTGACTGTTTTGAGCAACGATACATGGAAGGAGATATATATGTGGGGGAGGGGAGGGGGTTTCCACCTGGGGTAGAGTGATCATTAGTTTGACGGGGAAGGGGCTGGAAAATAAACAGACAGCTGTTCACAAGGGAGAAAATGCTGGAAGATATGGGATGTGCCCCATGGAGGTCAGTTATATGGAAGGCTGCACACATGCAATATATTAGAGGAGCAGTGGGGAGTGTTATAAAAGGAAATGGGGAAGGTACAGGCTCAACATGTTCCCACTAGGGTGATAGGAAGGAGTAACAAGCCCAGAGAACCATGGATGACCAGAGATATTCAGGTTACAATGAGAAGGAAAAGAGAGGCTTTCAGCAGGTATAAGGGAAGCAAATCAGCAGAGGCATTAGTGGAGTACACACAGTGCAGGGTGGAGCTTAAGAAAGCAATTAGGAGAGCAAAGAGGGGATATGAGAAAGTTCTGGCAGGTATAAGTAGGAAAAATCTCAAGATATTCTATAAGTATATCAATGGGAAGAGGGTAACCAGGGAAAGAGTAGGGCCCATTAGGGACCAAGGGGGCAATCTATGGGTGGAGCCAGAGGACATCGCTAGTGTGTTGAATGAATATTTCACATCCGTCTTCACCCAAGAGAATGACAATGAAGGTATCGAACTCGGGGAGAGAGACTGTGAGGGTCTTGAGAAAATTGATGTCAGAAGTGACAAGGTATTGGAGGTGTTGGCAGGTTTAAAAGCGGGCAAATCTCCAGACCCAGATGATTTGTGTCCCAGACTACTGAGGGAGACAAGGGAGGAGATCGTAGGGGCTCTGGCCCAAATTTTTAATTCCACTCTGGCCACAGGGGAGGTGCCAAAGGACTGGAGAACAGCAAATGTGGTTCCACTATTTAAGAAGGGTTGTAGAGATAAGCCAGGGAACTGCAGACCAATGAGTCTCACGTCAGTGGTCGAGAAACTATTTGAGAAAATTATGAAGGAGAGAGTCTATTTCCTTTTGGAGAGACAAGATTTGATCAGGATTAATCAGCATGGCTTTGTCAGAGGGAGGTCATGCCTAACAAATTTGATTGATTTTTTTGAGGAGTAGACCATATGTGTAGATGGGGATAGTGCAGTTTATGTAGTTTATATGGATTTCAGCAAAGCCTTTGACAAGGTCCACATGGGAGACTTATAAAGAAGGCAAAAGCACATGGGATACAGCGTAATTTGATAATGTGGATTCAAAATTGGCTTTGTTGTAGGAGACAGAGGGTGATGACAAAAGGATGCTTTAGTGATTGGAAGCCAGTGTCCAGTGACATACCACAGGGATTAGTGCTCGGTCACCAATTATTTATATAAACAACATAGATGATTATGTGAGGGGTACATTTAGTAAGTTTGTAGATGACACAAAATTGGCTGGGTGGTTAACAGTGAGGTTGAGTGTCTTGGGCCTAAATAGCCAAGTGGTTATGGTACTGGGCTTGCAACCCCAAGATCAAGAGTTCAAATCTCA
Organism: Carcharodon carcharias; assembly: GCF_017639515.1. NCBI lineage: Eukaryota > Metazoa > Chordata > Chondrichthyes > Lamniformes > Lamnidae > Carcharodon > Carcharodon carcharias. The sequence goes on from NC_054495.1 coordinate 10,060,389, forward strand.
CAATGGCAAACTATGAAACAATGTAACTTCATCTGAATAGGAACAGATGGAAAGGTGTTTGTACTCAAAAGAGTTACAGGGAGATATAGAAGGGATGGTCAAAAAGGCAGATAAGTGGCAGATGGAATTTATCCCTCAAAAGTGTGAGGTGATACACTTTGGAAGGAATAATTTGACAAGGAAGTATTCAATGAATGGCATGACACTAGGAAGTTCTGAGGAACAAAGGGACCTTGGTGTGTGTGTCCATAGATCTCTGAAGGTGGAGGGGCATGTTAATGGGGTGGTGAAAAAGGCAAATGGGACACTTGCCATTATCAGTTGAGGCATAGATTACAAAAGTTGGGAGGTCATGTTGGAGTTGTATAGAACCTTGGTGAGGCCACAGCTGGAGTACTGTGTGCAGTTCTGGTCACCACATTATAGGAAGGATGTGGTTTCACTGGAGGGGGTGCAGAGGAGATTCACCAGGATGTTGCCTGGGATGAAACATTTAAGTTATGAAGAGAGGTTGGATAGACTTGGGTTGTTTTCATTGGAGCAGAGAAGATTGAGGGGCGACCTGATCGAGGTGTACAAGATTATGAGGGGCATGGACAGGGTGGATAGGGAGCAGCTGTTCCCCTTAGTTGAAGGGTCAGTCACGGGGGGGGACATAAGTTCAAGGTGAGGGGCAGCAGGTTTAGGGGAGGATGTGAGGAAAAAACTTTTTTACCCAGAGGGTGGTGACGGTCTGGAATGCGCTGCCTGGGAGGGGAGGGGGAGGCGGGTTGTCTCACATCCTTTAAAAAGTACCTGGATGAGCACTTGGCACATCATAACATTCAAGGCTATGGGCCAAGTGCTGGTAAATGGGGTTAGGTAGGTAGGTCAGGTGTTTCCCACGTGTCGGTGCAGACTCGATGGGCCGAAGGGCCTCTTCTGCTCTGTGTGATTCTGTGATTAAAGGAGACAGGTCTCAGCGGGCTGAGTGTTGCCGTCAGGATTGCTGCTCGGCTGTACGTGAATTCACTTTAGAGGGAACGGCGACCATTTCAGAAGACAGATATGTCTTCATGATGTAGAAAATGGAGAGATATGACAAATAAGAGCTTCAAAATGGAGTATGGAACTAAGATTATTTGTAGCGGAGGTCCTAGGAATGGAATACGAGGGAATGAGCGTGAATGAAAGTAGACCAGCGGCTGTCATAAATGGGCGCGCCAAAATGCTTCATAAACTTACAATCTTTGAAAGGAGGAGAAAAGAAAGATTGAGGCAATGGCCATCCTCTCGTGGGCCAGAGGCAGAGGTCGTGTGCATTTCACTCGGAAATATGACATCAGATGGGTCCTTGGACCAAGCGCATATCCTGTCAACATGTAGAAAGAATTCAAATGCGCCTGCGCCGTTTCAGTCAATATCCATTTGCAGCCGGCGATGCGTGAGACATCCAATGACGCCGAACAGCGGGGTTAACCTCTCAGGTCGACGACTCGCTGTGTATTTTCAGCATTTTCTGTTTTTTTTTTTAAATTTTAGATTTCCAACATGTGCCGTGTTTAGCTTTTGTGTGGCCAGGGGTAGCACTGCCGAAGATCCCAAACATTTTCCTTAAACACAATTGTACGGCGTAACTTTCTAAGAGAGAGGGAGAAAGAGAGAGAGAGAGAAAGAAAGAGGTGTTCTTCTTGGCTGGAGTTGGTAACGCAATAGCATAACATTCACTTACAGTTGACTACATTAAGCGCAGCTGTACGATGTGTTAGCAGCATACAGCGGCGACCGAGCTGAGTAAGAAAACACCCATTGGCACGGAATGCCTCACCTCTCCGTTAGCCTGATGCAACTAGCACTGGAATTCAAGATGCTAAAATGTGAAAAATGGAGAAAGCGTTGTGATCTTTATTGGGACATAGATGATTTTTGACAGTGAAATCAGGAATAGATTCGAAACATGAGAAGCTGCGTGTCTATTACCCTCAAGACAATGGCAGATAGTAAATTTCGATTTTATATTAACTTATAGCTACAAAATGTGATTTGTATCTTCCGGCGAGAGCAAAATGATCTCTAAAAAGCATGGGTTTTGGTGGCATTGGGTAATGCTAATGAGATAGGAATTTCTGGTATAATTAACGCGTTTTACTTCCTGTTATATGTTGGGCACTTCAAATGACACTTAATGAGGGCTTTATTGCGCACTTAGTTGCATAAGAATCTCTCGACTGATTCAAAGAAGAATCAGTGGAGATTCGCGTGCATTTTGATTAATATTTAATGCATGTTTAAATTTATGTTTATTGGGCATTTGCTTGAATTTTAATGGAATTATATTCAGTATTTCGATGCCTCTAAGTGGGTAATTTGCTGCTCCGTAGAACTCCTTTCAAAGAGATATTACAATTAACATTCCAATAGGCCATATGACTGGTATTTAATTAGTATTTCACTTGATTGTGGAAAGTTTCCTTCTGGTACTTAAATTATGAAGATGGTAAACGATCAATTATCATTAACTAATTAACGATGCAGCAATGTATTTTGACTACTGTTTTTTTTTCCGATATTATCTTTCCCCGAAATGTCCAGTGCCAGTGTTTTGTGGTCCGGTGCGTGTTTGATTGATAGTGTAGCCGAATGACGCCAATTCAGTGGGATATTGTTAAAATAAGGACTCCCCTGGCAACTCTCCTTTACATATCGTTCAATATATTCATACAGACAATCTTTTTTATAAATAAAAAAAAGGAAGATCCAATGAAAGGATTGAACAAAGGGAATGAAATACTGGCAATTGTTAGAATGTGGACTGATAGGTCATCTCGGCTTTCAGGAGGCTGTCAATTTCAAACTTAACCTCCGTCCGATTCTTCACCTTTGTCCCATTGTGTCATGAGTTTCAACATTTTTTTTGCCCAAATAATTTCAACACATTGCATGCGCTAATAACACCTTTCTCAATCTTAAGGTTTCTTTTTTTTTTGCGATTTGCACTTCCTCATAGCCCATATCAATCGATGCATAAATACTCTGATTAGGAAACACGTTCCTTATCCAACTTTGAACCAACTATGATTACATTTAGAATCTTCATCACATCTCAATTTTCATAAATGATAAATATCTTGCCATTAACTTCGAGGCTCATGTAACCACTTATGCACATTTCCGCCTGAACTGTTGTTTTTACCTCCAATTTCCCCTTCACTTCCACATCACCCAGAGGCCCAAAACGTAAATTGAAATCTACAGCATCATGCTTACTGATGTTGAATTGCGTCGGGTTGGGTTTACACGATATGACTTCAAAGTCAGAAAGAGTCAAGTAATGAACAGCGGATTTCAGGGGGCCTTAGGATGACTGACGAAATTGACACACATACACACACATACATCACAGATTTACGTTAATACGAAGGACATTTTGGAATGAAAATTCAGTAGACGGAATTAAGGAAATGGCCCAATGTTAATATGCAATATACAAGAGCGAACATTCCCTCTCTCTCTCCCTCTCTCGTTTTTCTATTCTGGTTTCTGTCCAATAAGATTGGATACTACGTTGAAATGTTTCACCCTGAGTGTTTAAAAGAACAAATCACATTTCTGCGCCAGTTTATTATATATTAAAGATTCATTTGTGAGTTTGGAATCTGTCAGGTACGTCCTATCCTCACAATTGTTAACAATTGTTATGTGAAATGAATCAAAAGCTGCTTCTATTCATACACCACTGCATTCTGAAATACTGTTACCCTTTCGGATATAGGCAATGGCCTTGATGTGTGAAAGTTCAGGACTGTGTTGATTAAGGTGAGAATTCTATAGGTCACTTGCAGATTCACAACATTGTAGTTGTTTAGAGTTTCATTTCCTGAGCAAATGACACGTTTTACCAATATCTTACTAACTTCAAATTCTTTAGACAAAATATTGCAGGCAAAGGGAATAATATAGAAAACCCCAGACAGTCAGGCAATAGCATTAAGAAGATGAACCCTCTATGCCTGTTATAACCCGAAGGCCTGAGCTAATGATACAAAAATAAACAAAATCCCATGCTGTGAAATTTGAGTCCTGTGATTTCTGAAAACAATAACAAAGAATAGGTATGTAATTAAAGAGCCCTCTACTCTCCCACCCAGATGGGATAATTAATTTCTGGCTGCTGCTATGAAACCCAAACACACCAACTTCTTCCAATGCTTCTCCATCTTCACCCAGCTTGGCCGAACTGCAGGAGGCTAGTCCCATTCTTATCTGATTGTAATCAGAAGATCACCCGTAACAGCTTCTCTTCCTGTGCCTGTCCTGTCGCCTCTGTTGCCCCCCAAGGAATTATCCTTGCCCCCAAGCCCTCCTATTTCACATCTGCAAACTTCCCTTTGTCGGCATCTTCTGAAAACAGCATCCATTTCCACATGGCCACAGATGACACCCATCTCGACCTCCCCATCAGCTCTCTCAACCCTCCCATTCTCTCCCTAATCTCCTTTTTTTGTTTGCATGACAGCGAGTACTGAATGAACAGAAATTTCCTCCAATTAAGTATTTGGTAGATCAAAGCCATTGTCTTCAGTCCCTATGATAAACTCTGTTCATGAGGCATCGGCGCTATCCCGCTCTATGGTAACTGCCTAAGGCTGAACCAGGTTCTTTGCGAACTTGGTACCACATTGGACCCCGAGCTGAACTTCTAACCTCATTCTGGCGCCATCATCAGGATCACATGTGTCCACCACCATAACATCACTGGACTCCCTTCCTGCCCCAACTTATCTATTACTGAGACCCACATCCTAGTCTTTCATATTTCTAGGTTTGACTATTCCAACTTATTCATGGCAAGCCTCCCACATTCTACCCTCCATAACCATTCAAAACTCTGCTGCTCACATCCTTACCTGCACCAAGTCGTGTAAATCCGTTACCCTTGTGTTCACTGATCCATGATTTAAGAACCGCGTCAGTTGTTCGAGTTCTCACCCTTGCTTCAAGTTTCTCACAGCCTCATCACTCTCTATCTCTGAAATCTATGCCAAACACACCATCTCCCCAGATATTTGCATTCCTCTAATTCTAGCTTCTTGGGTATCTCCAATGTTAATCACTTTAACCTTAAGTGTACCCTTCTACCATTTTCCTTTATATAACAAGCAGAAAGCTTTAACCTGCCTTGCGTCTTTGTTATTCAAAATCTTTGTATCCGAACTTAGGAACAAGGGGAGGCTTATCAAAACTTTGACATGAATTCATGGCTTGTTCGAAGGCTGTTGGGAGAACAGTCTACAGATTAAAGGCAGATTTGCAGGAGTGAAGTTAGGAAACATTTCTACACGTTAAAGGTGGTAGAATTTGGGACTCTATTCACCAAATTCCTACTGATGCTAAATCATCAGTCAACGTTTAAATCTGTTACTGACGTTAGCAACTGTCCTTTAGAAATCTAAAGATCATTCTGCCACTCTCTTCCACATGGCCACTCCATATGTGGTGTGTCTGTCTCTCTGTTTTCTCTCATTTTTCCCTCAGGGTGCCACTAACACTTTATATACACAAGGCAGCCGTTTTACGTTTCTTCACGGTATCCCTTTTCTAACCAAGGGCATGTACAACTGCAGTAAGGTTTTCTCACTCTTGCACTTCAATCCCTTTGCAATAACCAACCACGAGCAGTTTTTTTGAACCCAGGCTCTCCGGTCTCACAAATATCAAGATAGGACTAATTGACGTATTGTGGAGGATATTGATCTAGATTCATCTGAGTTCTTTGAGGCGTAAGATCTTTATTAACTGATTAGAGTGCGTTCTTCGATATCTTCTCCTCAAATCCAGCACTGAACAAACACAGAGAAACACTGAAACCGACAGGCAAACACAAACGCAGGTAGATTAAGGCAACCAGACTGACATGTGCATGTCAGGAAAAGACGCACAGAAACATGTACGCATGCAAAGACACACATACACACAGAGAGTGAGAGAGCGAGAGAGAGAGGGAGAAGCCGAGTCAGAGACAGATAGGTGCACATTCACAAGGTTAGATACATAGATGCAAACACGTAAATGCTTCCCTGTGTAAATTTAGGATTTCCCAATCATTAAAAAAAAAAACACACGCACATTGAAACAAAAAACAAAAATAAAAATAGCTGGGAAAACTCAGCAGGTCTGACAGCATCTGCGGAGAGGAATAGTTAACGTTTCGAGTCCGTATCACTCTTTATCAGTCTTCATCTTCTGATAAAGAGTCATATGGACTCGAAACGTTAACTGTGTCCCTCTCCGCAGATGCTGCCAGACCTGCTGAGTTTTCCCAGCTATTTTTATTTTTGTTTTTGTTTCAGATTTCCAGCATCCGCAGTATTTTGCTTTTATCTACACGTACATTGAACGTTTGGCAAACGGGGATATACCAGCAGTTAGACAATTAACAATGATGGAATTATGATTTAGATACTGTGGAATAATAAGAATTGAGGAAGGAGACCAATCGAAATGAAATAGCGATGAATCAATCGGCGAAGACAGCAATAATTAAATATAAGGCATTGATGAATCAGAAGGAGGGGAATCCAACCCTCCACTATTATTTAAAATATTACTTAATGATTGCTAATGAAATAGAGAACATGACAATTGAAAGGCATGCAATTCTGAATCATACTCTGCGGGATCCAAAATCTGATCTCAGAACTTTAGAATGTTCTTGAGCAGGGTAGGGATGATAAACTGAAAACGAATTGATGTTGTTGCTGGAGGCTGCAGATTCCCGTACTGAGAGTTCAAGTTCACATCGTTCTTTTAGTTGTTACGTAGCTGCTAACTCTCAGGGTAAAGTCGGTTGGAGCCCGAACGAACTTAACAACTTAACACTTCCTCTTCTCAACTAACACACTCACAGACAAACACACAGGCAGACTACCTAAACACAGAATGATTGAATCAAAAGGACTGTGTTCCCTTTTGCTTTGAGAAATCCAGTCTGACCCTGCCTTTCTCGCCCTTCTAATCTCCCCCTTTCCATTTAATACCCCATTCAGTGTGTTGCCACTATCCACACACCCCATTAACCCTCATAGCCTACTCACCTTAAGCCCAATATCCTGGTTATTCCGAGACAATTTTACATCCCACCCAATGTTGAGCTACCCCCTTGCCCATTCTCCATAACTTGGAATAGACCAGGCAGTATTATCAAACTGCCCACTTCACTCCCCATGCGATTAAATCTTCTGCCCAGTCTAATCACTCCCAGGCCATTTAGTACATGGCACCTTCTGCTCCCACACGCCTGCTAACTCACCATATGCTTTCTCGCTCCAATTCGTCTCATCGCACTTAAACTCATCACGCCAGATTATTCAATATTACAGTCAGTCATTTTTGTTATCCTTTCATGGGATGTGGGCTTCGCTGGCTGGGCCAGCATTTATTGCCCATCCCTAGTTGCCCTTGAGAAGGTGGTGGTGAGCTGCCCTCTTGAACTGCTGCAATCCCTGTGGTGTCAGTACACCCACAGCGCTGTTAGGGAGGGAGTTTCAGGATTTTGACCCAGTGACAGCGAAGGAACGGCCGATATATTTCCACGTCAGGACAGGGAGTTTCTTGGAGGAGAACTTCCAGGTGATGGCGTTCCCATGTGTCTGCTGCTGCCCTTGTCCTTGTAGATGGTAGCCCTTGTCCTTCTAGATGGTAGTGGTCGTGGGTTTGGAAGGTGCTGCCTCAGCACCTAAATCCAATCCCACTCTCCTGTTCACTACCCCACCATTAAACACGCTCCCTTCTCATCTCACCCTCCTGCACTCGCCTTTCACGTTTTAGCATCCACCCAGTCTAATCCCACTCTCATGCTTAATCGTCCTCACTTTCACTATCCCACTCAATATGATCCCACCCTTCTGCTGACTACCCATGTAGTTCAATGCCGTACATAGTTTAATCCCATTCCTGTTGCCAATACATTTTACTGCTCCACACTTCAATCCATCACTGTCCCTCACGTCCCGTTCCATTTAATACCCCACCAGCCTTCATTCCAAGTCCTGTTCAAACGCTGCACTCTTTAATATCACTGTAATATGATAAGGAGAGGGAGAAATAGAGCAATAGACACGAAGGATTAAACAGGGAAGACCTTGCTGATGAAATATCGGGCAGCCATGAATCAAAAAGTATGGAACCGCAGTTACTTAAAATACAAAATAATAACGAATCCTAAAATGGAGAATTCATAAAAGCACATGATCATACAAACTGCGGAACCCAAATAAGATCTTCCGGCATTCGAGTGTTCACTGGTCTACCCGTGACATTCCATTTCGTCTAGTCCTTCCTCAATCTCACCTCCCCTTAATATTCCATTCAGTCGCAACCCACTCCCCTGATGACCCCGCATGCAATTATGTCCAGCCCCTCTCTCCTGATCAGCCCCACATCCTTTAATAGTCCACCTGGATGTAACGAATGGAAAGGAATATCCGCCGTTTTATTATTATTTTTTTTAATACATTTTTCTTTTGTTTTTGTTAGTTTTGAGCTACCAAATTCAATATTACTTTACATTTGTATATTCCATCCCCATGGATATTATTGCAGCAGGAATGTCAAGGAATTTAAATGACTGTGACTCAGGTCGTTCACTTTAACCCATAATTTGATAGGTGTGTTCAGGGAGGTTTGAGGTTTGCGCCACCTCACATGTCACTCCAACCTGCGAGTATATACCGGAGTACCATTGGCAGTACTGCGTGAAGGGCTAAACTGTTCGCTTCGACGGTTGTTTTAAAGTCCTTATCTCTGTCAGAGGAAGAAGGCAGCTTGCTTCCAGAGAGCAGTGAATAATCTGTGCGAAGTGCATCAAGGCAGGACGATGAAGCTGTTGTGTGTTGTCGTCATCCTCTGCACCTGTATCACTGAAGGTGAGACTGTTCTTTTTCAATCAGTTCTCTGGATGTGTATGATACTGAGACTAATGGACAAAGCCATTGTTATCTTTAATGTATTGTAGGGGCCTACCATATACCTACACATCGCCCAAGGCGGGAAATGGCGCAGTATTCTTTTCAGAGTCAACTGTTCGGTCTTTAAGTCGAATCCGGCAGTTTGCAGTCCGATATTCATTCTGATAGCAGCACAAGTAGAATGATATTTCAGCCTCTGGTTTCTGAGGGGGGTGGGGGGGGGCGGTGGAATGGTGGCGGAGGGTTGGCTGGAGAGAGTAGAGAGTACAGATCAGCGATGCCACCCAGCAGAGCACCGAGAGTTTATTTCCTCTACCAGGAACTCCTCACGGAGCGAAAGCAGTGGATTCGGCACGACTGATCTATGCTGGCGCTTGGGCCTCAACTCAAATCTGCTCAAAATTCAAACCTTCTCAAAACTTCATCTTATCTGCGCTTAAGTGGAAGTTAAATAAAAATAAAAATAAAAAAAATCATATGAGGGAGAAATGAATAGAAAGATCTACTGATGGGGTTGGCTGGCGATAGAAGGTATCTGTAGATAAATAAAGCCGCCCGGGAACAGCGAGCTGAATAATCTGTTTCTTTGCCATACACTGTGTGCAATTCTATACGTGCGATTATATAACATGCACCTGCTTTTTAATTTTTTAAAAAAATTTTGAATGGGTTTCGGCCATCAGTCAAAACAATATGAATCAAACCCATCCGTTGCTAATTCAATATCATATTTCTCTGTCAATTGAGGTTAATGAATAACATATTGATCAACTATATTCAATAGCTGTGACCTGCTGACGCCGGCCTGGGTCATGAGAGTTCAAGACACCACGGTTAAAAGGATAGAAGCGGCCAGTAGGGGTAACAGCCATGAACTTTAGCTCCGCAGATTGAAAGTCGGAAAGTCACTGAAGTGTCCCCATCCTTTTTGTTTTCTCACAGCACGATCCCTGATCTGCAACCAGTGCTTTGGAGCTGTGTGCAACCCCTCACCAACAAATTGTCTGTCTTCGGTCACCAGATGCCAGACAGCTTCGATCAGACGATCGATCGGTAATGTTACTTTTCATAATCAAAAAATAGTCGAATATTGTATGGAAATTGTGATTGGAGGGAGAGCTGTTGCTGGGTTCAGGATCATGCCTCTCTCCCCCTCCCCCTCCGCTTTCTAGGCTGCTAACGCGTCGATAGGAATTGTAGACAATTGATGGAGATCAGGCGGAATCTGTGCAGTCTGTAGACAGAGTGCGTGGACTGGTATGAGGGCAGAAGCTTGCCCTGTCATCGGAGGTGTTTTCGAAGCATCGTCATTTTGATTTCTTTCCAGTGCCAGGAAGATCTAAGGCGGTGAGACCGAGGAGGTGGATTTATTTTAGAGCGGTGCATTATTGTCATTTTGAATACATTGGCCCAGAGGGTCCTTGAAAGTGATGAAATAATAAGTTTCAAAAGGGAATTAGCTAAATAATTGAAAGGGAAGATGCTGCCAGTGTGTGTGTGTGTGTGTGTGTGTGTGTGTGTGTTGGGGGCGGGGTAGGGTGGGGCAGGGTGTTAGTGCCAGTGGATCTCATTGAGTAATTCTTTCAACGAGCTGGCACAGATGCAATAGGCTGAGTGACCTATTTCGGTGCAGCATCATTTCAGCACTGTACGCTGCCCAACATAACCCGTTACTGGCAGCTATCTCGGAGAACATTGAAAGGTTTGGGGGGTTATAGACAGTGGGGCCTCCAGTCTGTTCATTGACCCAAAGATCTTGTGTTTCCTGAAGCTAACGAATGACAAGGAAGCCGTGGGGCCTCGAAGCAAAGCCTGAGGCTATGAGTTCTCCAATTCCCTGCACAGCTTATGCAGCAGCTGTGCACCTCTGCAGCTGTATTCCACAGCCTGCTAAGTGCCTGGTAGCACTATAGAGAAAACAAACTCGGTCTGCTCCAAGTGTGAACTGGACTTCGAGAGGACTAGAATATAAAAGCAGGGATGTGCTACTGAGGCTTTATAAGACTCTGGTCAGACCACATTTAGAATATTGTGAGCAATTTTGGGCCCCATAGCTCAGGAAGGATGTTCTGGCCCTGGAGAGGGTCCAGACGATGTTCACGAGAACGATCCCAGGAATGAAAGGCTTAACATATGAGGAGCGTTGGAGGACTCTGGGTCTATACTCAGTGGAGTTTAGAAGGATGAGGGGGGATCTGATTGAAACTTACAGAATACTGAAAGGCCTGGATAGAGTGGACATGGGGAAGATGTTTCCATTAGTAGGAGAGAATAGGAGCTGAGGGCACAGCCTCAGAGTAAAGGAAAAACTTCTTTTGCCAGAGAGTGGTGACTCTATGGAATTCATCACTACAGAAGGCTGTGGAGGCCAGGTCATTGAGTGTATTTAAGACCGAGATAGATAGGTTCTTGAGTAGTAAGGGGATCAAAGGTTACAGGGAGAAGGCGGGAGAATGGGGTTGAGAAACTTATCAGCCATGATTGAATGGCGGAGCAGACTCGATGGGCCAAATGGCCTAATTTCTGCTCCTATGTCTTATGGTCGTGTGGACTCGTCCAGTGGCCAATGGCAAAACATTGTGTTGACAGCTGTTTAGATCCTGTGGAAGGACAATCACATGATCAGGGTCTCTGTCCAAAGGAAGTGACTTTTTAAGACATCTAGAGTTGGCTTGGCTAAGAGTTACTTTGGCAATAATTATTCCAGTTTTCCATTCTTAGGAATGATGCTGAGGGACAGAGCGTGCTTATTGTCGATTTCAGGGCTGGAAATGTATTTTTATGCTGAAGGTAGAAATTATCATATTCACAGCTGCTCCAGACCCCAGGGCACCACCATCTTAACCGCCCAAAACAACCTGTTTCCCTGACTGTGTTCACGGTCTCACTTCCATTAGAAGCCATTAACTGCAAAAAACAAACTCCAATAAATAGCCAGCTAAGTATTAGTCATAGAACTCGGCCATACCTCGCTTCAAGCCTGGTCCAACATTCAATACGATAATGAATAATTTTCTGCCTGAATTCCGCTTTATAGCTCAGTCTCTGTGTCCCTTGATATCCAAAGTTGTCTATCTTTCCCTTTGGAGTAATCATGTGAACATTTTTCCCTGATTAAATTAATTATTTTCTAAGATTACCTTACAATCGATTCCAGTATTTTTCGACAACTGATGCCACGATTATTGCCCTGTTTCTTGAATTGCCTTCTCTTTGAATACATTTGCTGACCTCCAATCTGCTGGCGCTGTCCCAGAATCTAGGAAATGTGGGGAAATCAGAAGCAGTGAATTTATAACCTTTTTAGTCTCTTCTATCAGAGTCCGAGGATGGGCGTAACCAGGACCTGGGGATTCATCGGATTTGAGTCCCTGCAGGTTCCCCCAAAACTTATTTTCTCTACGGAGGTGAGGAGAGACTTCTTCACTTAGAGGGTGGTGAACCTATGGAATTCTCCACCACAGAAGGCTGCGGAGAGCAATTCACTGAACACATTTAAGAAGGAAACCAATAGATGTCTAGACTCTAAATACATCAAGGGGTATGGGGAGAGAGCAAGGGAGTACAGTGTTGAGATAGAGGATCAGCCATGATCATACTGAATGGCAGAGCAAGCTCGAAGGGCGGAATGACCTACTCCTGCTCCTACTTTCTATCTTTCTATAATAATATCTCCTGTCTCTGCCCCTGAAAGAACTATGTTGACTTTAGCTACTCTCCCCTTTTTTTCTTTTCTGAAAAAGCCCTTAGAATCTGTTGTTATATTCGCTGCCAATTTACTCTGATACCTTGATCTTTTTTAATATTTACCAATCTGTTGGTCACCTTTTTTGGTTTCTAAGCCACTCTAAATCATTGGGCCTATTCCTATAAATATAAAAACAAAAAAAAAACTGCAGATGCTGGAAATCCAAAACAAAAACAGAAACAGAAATACCTGGAAAAACTCAGCAGGTCTGGCAGCATCGGTGGAAAAGAGCACAGTTGATGTTTCGAGTCCTCATGACCCTTCAACAGTTCTGCTGAGTTTTTCTGGGCCTATTCCTATTCCTTGCCAAATTAGCGGCCTTGCCTGTTAATTGAACACTAACCTTAACTGCCTTGGTCAGCCACATCGGAATTTTTCTTTTGGGTTTTGCTGCTTAATAAAATGTCTTCTTGATGGACATTTTGAAATGGTTATTGCTATTCACTTTTATCGCTATAGCTTTTAGTTTAGTTGCCAATTCAAACTTAGCCAGCTCTCGCTCATGCCTGTGTGATTAGTTCTGTTTAAGATTTTTGTTTGGGATTGGACTTTACCCCTTTCAAACTTAGTGGCGGACCTTTCAAAACTTGTACAAATGTGAAAAGTTTTTGAAAGTTTGAGACAGTTTTAAGAATTTCCATAGGCATTCTAAGGTGTTTTGCTTTTTGACCATCATAAACAGCAGCCTGTCATTGAGCTGAAGATTGACCTCAAGGCCCCTGATGTCCTGGTGCAGGTGGAGGGGGTTTTGGGGGTGTGGGAGAGGAGGTTTGAATGAGCCAGACAGGAAGGCCTCCTGGTTCCTTTTGACCCTGAGCCCCAAGATGCTTTCCCGACACCATCACTTTGACAGGGAAACCAAGGAGGGACGAAACGTTTATCCAGTTTGAACTCCAACCTCTCGTTCCTTTCCAGGCTTCTTTACCATCTCGCAGATCACGCAAGGATGTGAGCAGAACAGTCAAGCATTTTCTTTCAGCAGTGGAGAGATTTTTTTCTCCAGGGACAACAAATTCTGCAGAACTGACCTTTGTAACACTCAGACGACTGCAGGTAGTGTTTCAGTGCTTTGATATCACCAGTGGGGCGCTCGATAAATGTGCTGACTGGGTGGGCGTCCCGCACACACCCGCTTTTCATCACTGCGCCCTTGGTGGCTGGTTCCAGCCTCTCCCACCCGTTTATTTCCACTACAAAGCCCCCCGCCTCCCCTCCCGAACCTCACCCCCTTGAAATCTACTTCCCGGCTCAAGTTCGTGGCCGGCCAGTCCGAATAGCCAATTGTGGAACTCTTTGGGAGATATTTGTCCATGTCTTCCGATCCCTTGGGGGGTGGGTTCTAACCAGGAGGCGGCCTCTCGGATGTGCTGGGAGACCACCCCCCCCCACCCCCCATTCCACTCCACCCCCAGCCGGGACTCCCCACACACAAGAACTGGATGGGAACTGGATGGGAAATTCAAGCTTCCGATGGGCGGTCACCATGTACTGGGAACCATCCGATGCTCTGATTTCAGTCAGATGTGTCTGAGCGCAGTACCGGAGTGGTCACTCCAGAAAAGCTAAAAGAATTAAACTCATTTGCTAACCCTTGGGTAACTACACTCCTGACCCCCCTCAACCCCATCCCCCGCCGCCAATGGACAATGCCCAGGACCCCACATTACCACCACCAGACCCCCTGACTACACCCCCGCCCCTGAATGTGCTCCAACCCACTAGCTACGCTCCCCAACTCGCCAACTAACCCCACCCAGCACCTACCCCCAGCTACCCTCACGGCCCCTCGACACAACTCTCCGGCTGACCACCCAACATTCCCCCACCCCCATCACCTCCCTCAACCCCGCATCTTACCACCCGGCTTCCCCCCCCAAACCCCACCCCCACCAAAGGCACCTCACCCCCTCCCACTGACCTGACGACCACACCACTGACCGCCAAAACCCACCCCCCCAACTCCCCCTCCACCCAATTACCCCAGACCTCCCGCTCTACCCGCTCCCGGTTACCCTCCCAACCTCCGTTCTCGTCCACACTCCCCGACTAACACTCCCGACTTAACCCCAACTACTCTTCGGACATCCCAGCTATACAACCAACCTCCAGCTGACCCCCACCTCCCCGATTACCCCCACCCCCTGCATAAACCTAACCCCCCCCGCATACCCCCACCATCCCGCATACCTCCACCTCCCCGATTACCACCACCCTCCACATACCCCCACTTCCTCAATTACCCCCACCCCCCTGCATAACAGCAACCACCTCCCCCCGCATAACCCCACCACCCCTGCATACCCCCACCACCCTGCATAACCCCACCACCCCGCATACACCCACTTCCCCGATTACACCCACCTCCCCTCAGAACCCCACCTCCCTGACTACCCCCACCCCCTCGCATATTCCTACCCCCCCGCATAACCCCACCACCCCGCATACCCCCACCTCCCCGATTACCCCCAGACCCCACATAACCCCACCCCCCACATAACCCTACCCCCCTGCATACACCCACCTCCCCGCATACCCCCACCACCCCGCATACCCCCACCTCCCCGATTACCCCCAGACCCCACATAACCCCATCCCCCACATAACCCTACCCCCCTGCATACACCCACCTCCCCGCATACCCCCACCACCCCACATACCCCCACCTCCCTGACTACTCCCACCCTCTAGCCTATCCCTACCCCCCTGCAAAACCCCACCACCCCGTATACCTCTACCTCCCCGATTACCCCCAGACCCCACATAACCCCACCCCCCCTGCATACCCCCACTTCCCCGATTACCCCCACCTCCCTGCAGAGCCCAACCTCCCTGTCCAGCCCCACCCCCCGCATAACCCTACCCCCCTGCATACACCCACCTCCCCGCATACCCCCAGCCCCCAACATACCCCCACCCCCCGCAGACCCCCACATCCCTGCAGACCCCCGCCTCCCCAACTACCCCCACCCCGCACCGCATAGCCCCACCTCCCCACAGACCCCCACCCCCCCCGCAGATCCCCACCTCCCCGACTACCCCCACCCCGACACATACCCCCACCCACCCTCAGATACCACCTCCCCGACTACCGCCACCCCACCGCATACCCCCAAACCCCCGCATGCCCCCACCCCCCACATACCACCACCTACCGGACTACCCCCACTTCAACGCATAGCCCATCTCCCCGCATCCTCACATCCGCAGCATAGACCTCCCCCACAAATACCCCCACCTCCCGGACAACCCCCACCTCCCCGCATACCCACAACTGCCCACAAGCCCCCACGACCTCGCATAACCCCACCTCCTCACATACTGCCACCTCCCCGCAGATCCCCACTTCCCCAACTACCCGGACCCCCCCCCCCGCATAACACCACCCCCTGCATACACCCAACCCCCCTCAGACTCCCACCTCCCTGACTACCCTCACACCCCGCATACCCCCACCCCCTGTATACACCCTCGTCCCAGCAAAGCCCACCCCCCACCGGCTTACCCCCACCCCACACAGACCCCCAACTCCCCGACTACCCACACCCCCCCGCATAGCCCCACACCCCCTGCATAACCCCACCTCTCGCAGACCCCACCCCGCCGCATACACCTCCCCCCCGCATACCCCTACCCCTGCAGACCCCCTCCTCCCCGACTACACCAACCCCCCCGCATACCCCCAATCCCCCGCATACCCCCACCCCCACAGCGTACTCCCACCTCCACAATTAGCCCCCCTCCCCGATTAACCCCACCTCCCAGATTACCCCCACCTCCATGATTGCCTCCACTCCCCGATTACCCCCACCACCCCAGCTACAACACAGCCCCTGCATACCCCCACCCTCACTGCATACTCCCACCTCCCCAATTGCCCCCACCGTCCAATAACCCCCAACTCTCCGCATATACCCTCCCCCCACATACCCCCACCTTCCCGACTACCCCCACCTCCCCGACTAACCACACCCCCCGCATACACTCACCCCCCCGCATACCCTGAGCCCCCCACAGACACCCACCTCCCTGACTACCCCCACCCTCCCGCATAACCCCACCTCCCCACATACCCCCACCCCCCGCATACCGCCACTCCCTGCGCAGACCCCCACCTGCCCGACTACACCCACAACCCCTGCATAGCCCACCCCCCTGCATTACACCACCCATCGCAGACGCCCACCCACCCGCATACCCCCACCTCCCTGACTACCCCCACCCCCCCGCATACCGCACCCCCCCGATTACCCCCAGCCCCCCGTATACCCCCAACTCCCTGCAGATCCCCACCTCCCCACATACTCCCACCTCCCCGAATATCCCCACTCCCCGATTACCCCCACCTTACCGATTAGCCCTGCCTCCCCGATTACCTCCACCCCCCACATACCCCCACCACCCTGACTACCCCCACCACCCCGATTGCCCCCACCCCCTCACATACCACCACCTCGCCGACTACCCCCACCTCCCTGCATACCCCCAGCCCTCTGCATACCCCCACCTCCCCGACTACCCCCACCTCCCCACATACCCGCCGCATACCCCCAACGCCTCCTCACATACTCCCACTCCCCACATACCCCCACCTCCCCACATCCTCACATACTTCGCATACCACCACCCTCCCCCACATACCCCCACCTCCCCGCATACCCCCTCCTCCCCACATACCCCCACCTCCCCGCATGCCCCCTCCTCCCCACATACCCCACCTCCCCGCATACCCCCTCCTCCCCACATACCCCCACCTCCCCACGTACCCCCACCTCCCCACATACCCCCACCTCCCCACATACCCCCACCTCCCCGCATACCCCCTCCTCCCCACGTACCCCCACCTCCCCACATACCCCCACCTCCCCGCATACCCCCTCCTCCACACATACCCCCTCCTCCCCATGTAACCCCACCTCCCCACATACCCCCACCTCCCCGCATACCCCCTCCTCCCCACATACCCCCACCTCCCCACATACCCCCACCTCCCCACATACCCCCACCTCCCCACATACCCCCACCTCCCCGCATACCCCCACCTCCCCACATACCCCCACCTCCCCACATACCCCCACCTCCCCACGTACCCCCACCTCCATGACTACCCTCACCCACTGCATACTCTCAACTCCCCACATTCCCACACTTCCCCACATACTCCCACCCACCCCAACAACCCCCACCTCCCTGATGACCACCACCCCCCCCACAAGCCACCCCCTTGCATAACCCCACCTCCTCACATACCCCCACCACCCAGCATACCCCCACCTCCTCACATACCACAACCTCCCTGATTACCACCACCTCCCCGACTACCCACACAGCCCCACATACCCCCACCCACCCGATTACCCCCAACTCCCCATTGCCCACACCTCCCCGATTACCCCCACCTCCCCCATTGCCCACATTTCCCCAATTATCCCCACCTCCCTGAATACTCTCACCTTCCCCATTACCCCCACCCCCCTCACACCCCCAGCTCCCCACGTCCTCCCACCTGCCACATACCCCCACCCCCCCTGCAAACCCCCACCCCCCTGCGTACTCCCACCTTCCTGATTACCCCCACCTCCCCAACTATCCCCACCTCCCCGATTACCCCCACCCCCTCACATACCACCACCTCGCCGACTACTCCCACCTCCCTGCATACCCCCAGCGCTCTGCATACCCCCACCCCCCACATACCCCCATCTCCCCGACTACCCCCACCTCCCCACATACCCCACCTCCCTGCATTCTCACATCCGCTGCTTACTCCCAGCCCCTCCCCGCATACCCCCACTCCCCGCATCCTCGTATCCGCCGCATACCACCAACCCCCCCACATAACCCCACCTCCCCACATACCTCATCCTCCCTGACTAACCGCACCTCCCCACATACACCCACCTCCCCAACTACCCTGACCCACTGCATACCCCCAACTCCCCGCAATCCCACACTTCCCCGCATACTCCCACCCACCCCAACAACCCCCACCTCCCTGACGACTCCCACCCCACCCACATGCCCCCCTCACATAACCCCACCTCCTCACATACCCCCACCTCCCAGCATACCCCCACCTCCTCACATACCACAACCTCCCTGATTACCTCGACTTCCCCAACAAACCACACCTCCCCGCATACTCGTACCTGCCCGATTACCACCACCTCCCCGACTACCCACACTGCCCCACATACCCTCACCTCCCCGATTACCCCTGCCTCCTTGATTGCCCCCACCCACCCACATACCCCCACCTCCCTGACTACCCCAACCTCCCCAATTACCCCCACCCCCTCACATATCACCACCTCCCTGACTACCCCCACCTCCCCGCATACCCCCAGCTCCCCTCATACCCCCACCCCCCCGCATTCCCCCACCTTTCCGATTACCCCCACCTCTCTGCATACCCCCACCTCCCCACATAAACCTACCTTCCTGATTACCCCCACCTCTCCACATACCTCCACTGCCCCACATAGCCCCACCTCCCTGCATACTCCCACCTCCCCATTACTCACACCTCCCAGCATACACCCACCTCCCGACTACCCCCACCTGCCCGATTACACCCACCTCCCCACATACCCCCACATCCCAATTACTCACCTCCCCACATACACCCACCTTCCAACTACTCCCACCACCCCGAATACCCCCACATCCCAGAATACCCCCACCTCACCGCATACCCCCACCCCACGCATATCCCCACCTCCCCACATGCCCCCACCTCCCCATTCCTCCCACTTCCCCACATACCCCCACCTCCCCCACCACCTCCCCAACTTATCCCACCCACGAGCTAGTGCCGCAGGAAAGGGAAGCAGAGAGGTCTCTCCGATGCTGCTGCGCTGGACAGAAAGGCCTCGGGAGCCCTGCCACTGTCCAATACCCCAAGGAGGCCCAAGTCCAGAGATAGAGTGAGGAAATTGAAGCCAAGTTTCAGCCAATAGGAACTTTCTTCTGCTTCTCATTTCAGACCCGACCAATATGACCCTGAATGGGTTGGAGTGTTTCGGATGTGTGGGCACTGATGCTCAATCCTGCATTAGCCGTCAACAGAGCGTGAAGTGTGTGGGCCAACAGAATCGGTGCATCAATGCAACAGGCACACAGAACATCTGTATGTTCAACTTTTCTATTCTATCGCCTGATGCTCGATTTTCGCCTTCTTCTGAACTGTGGTCTGCCACCCGCCCCACCACCCACCCCACCCCACCCCCTACCACCCCTCTTCATTTTTTGTGGAGCTAAAGCAACAAAAATATCAACATGAATCAGGCAATTTCTCTGCTCCACTGTCAAATTGAACAGAGTTCTGTTCAGGTGCAGAGGACCACAGAATGAAACGGCACTGGAAGTGTCCATTCGATCTATCTTACTTATACCGTGTCTGTTGCGGACTCCCCTTTCCCTGAAAGCCTCCCCTGTGTGAGAAGGGTAGGTCCTTGCAATGGCCCTCAACTTCCTGATAGGCTAACACTTAAGAACACAAGAAACAGAAAGCAGGAGCAGGGGTAGACCATGTGGCCCATCGAGACTGTTCCACCATTAATGGCTGATCTTGGGGTACAACTCCATTTTCATGCCCGCTCCCCATATCCATTAATTCCCTGAGACACTAAAAATCTGTCTATCCCAGCCTTAACCGTATTCAATGATGGAGCATCCACAACCCTCTGGCTTAGAGAATTCCAAAGATCCACTGTTTGAGTGATGTAACTTTTCCTTATCTCAGTCCCTTATCCTGAAACTGTGCCCCCTTGTTTCATATTCCAATCAGCGGAATCAGTCTCTCATTGGATACCCTATCAAGCCCTTTCAAGGTTTTGGAGGTTTCACTGAGATCACCTCTAAGTTTACTAAACTCCAGAGAATATAAGCCTAATTCACTCATCCTCTCATCATAGCACAACCCCTTCATCCCAAGGACAAATCTACCGAACCTTTGCTGTACAGGCTCCAATGCAAGGATATCCTTTACTAAATATGGGGATCAAAACTGCACACTGTATTCCAGATGATGTAGCACCAAAATCCTGGATATATTTATCCAGCTTTACTCCTGTACTCCAATTCTCTTGCAATAAAGGCCAGCATGCTATTTACCTTCCAAATTGCTGGCTGCACCTGCATGTTAAATTGTTGCATTCCTTGCACACAAATACCTAAGTCTCTTTCAACAGCAACTTTTGCAAGTTCCACAACTGTTAAAAAAAATTCTGCTTTTCTATTCTTACGGCCAAAAGGAATAACTTCACGCTTCCTTGCATTACATTTCATCCACCATCTTGTTTCCCACTCGCTTAACCTGCCTATATCTCTTTGCAGCTTCTCTGTGCCCTGCCTGAGCCTACATTTCCAATTAGCTTGGCATCATCAGCAAAACTTAGATGCATTACTCTCTGTCACTTCAAGTATTTCGTTAATATAGATGAAGCTGCGGGTCCAACACTGATCCTTGCAGCACTCCACCATTCAATGCCTGCCACTTGAAAAAGTCCAGATGAAGCCCACTCTCGACATTCTATCCATTAACTAATCCTTTATCCAATGCTAATATATTAACTCCCAGATGCATGAGCTCTTATCTTGCCATATTAACCTTTACAGCAGTACCTTATAAAATGCCTTCTGGAAATCCATGTATTTAAATCTACTGGTTCTCCTTTGTCTACACTTCTCGTTACATTCTCAAAAATGATAATACATTTGTCAGACAGGTTTAACCTTTATTAAAACCACGTTGACTTGTTCTAACCATACTATGCTTTTCTAAGTGTATAGCTAAGACTTCCTTCGATTCCACCATTACCCCAATCACCAATGTTAGGCCAATTGGCATGTAGTTCATTGTTTTTCCTTTCCCTACTTTCTTGAAAAGCAGTTTAACATTTGCCAGCTTCTAACATAATGGGACCTTTCCCGGATCTAAGGAGTTCTGGAAAATCATAGACAACACATCCACTGTCTCTGCCGTAATCTCATTTTAGAACCCTAGGATATAGGCTATCAGATCCCGGGGATTGGTCAGTTGTTAATACCTTAAGTATCTCCAATACTTTTTTTCTCTGCTGATATTAGATTCTTTAATGTTCTTGCTCTTTTTAGCACCTAAGAACTTGCTAAGAACTTAAAGTTGTGTCTTCTCTGTGAAGACAGACAGCAAATATTTGTTCAATGCCTCTGCCATTTCTTCACTCCCCGTGATAGTTTTTCCTGTCTCTGCTTCTAAGAGAACAATGTTTCCTTTGGTCGCTCTCTTCCTTTTTTTGTGTACTCATGAACACTCTTCCAATCTGCATTGATACTTCTGGCTTTTTTTACTCTCGCATTATATATTTTCTCCCATTTTGTCAACTTTTTGCTGGCACTTTGCTGGTTTCTTAGACACACCTAATCTTCAGGTTTGCTAAATTTTTCATTTTACCCCTGACATTGTAGTTAACGTAATGCTATGTTTAACTTCCTGAGTGAGGCATGGATCGGTATTTCCTGCTGGGCTTTTGCTTTCCAATGTAATGTATTTTGTTGAACATTATGTTTCTTTATTTTGCCCCACTGTTCATTTACCTTCATGCCTTTTAGTCTATTTATCCAAATAACCTTAGCCAGTTTCCCCTCATACCTATGAAATTGACTTTGGTTCAGTTTAAGGTTCTTCTTTGTGATTGGAGCATGTGAACTCCAAACTTGACATGGGTTTCAAAGGTATCATGATCATTATTTTCCAATGGAACCTTTACTACGAGGTTCCTAATTAACAATGTTTCATGGCACAATACTAGATCCAAGTTAGCTTTAACTCTAATCGGTTCCATAATGTATTGCTCCATGAAACTTTCACAAAAAGCATTCTACAAACTCATCTTTTAGACCACTCTTGCCAATTGTAATGCCCCAGTCTTTGTGAATATTGAAGTCCCACAGTATTATTAGATCTCATATGTTACAAGCTGCAATAATTTCTTGCTGAATGATCGGTCTAACGGTATAAAATATTTAGACAACCTATAAATGACTCCCAGCAATGATTCTGACTCTGATGATTCATAATGTCCACCCATATTGATTCTATTTCATTATCTTCTGGGCCCAGATCCTTTCTCACCCATGACCTGGCATCATCCTTTACTATCACGGCTACCCCTCCTTTTTGCCATTCTTTCTGTTTTTTTTCCAAAATTTTGGGTATCTCAGAATATTCATTTCCAAACTTTGACACGTTGTAACCATGTCTGGTAATGGCAATCATATTTAAATTATTTACTTCTATTTGTTCATCTATCTTACTGCAGATGCTTCCTGCATTCAGATATATATATAAAAAAAATGTCTTATTATTTTACTTCCAATCCCTGCAGTAATCCTATTCTCTGCCCCTTCCTGCCTCGTTCTGCCTGTCTTTACCCATATCACTATACTGGTCTAATCCACTCTTTGGATTCATAAATCTCCTCTCAGCCGAACACTACCCTGCCCCACACACCCACCGCCACCCCCAACCGTGCCGCCCCCACCTTGTTTCCACACTACACATTCTCCAATGTTCTAGACCCAGTTCCAGTTGGTGCATGGCTCAGGTAACAATCCAGACATGATTAACTTTCTTGCACTGCATTTTAGCTTGAACCCTAACTCCTGAAATCCTGTCAGCCGAGCACCATTCTTGGTTCTACCTAATTCGTTGGTTCCCACGTGGCCCAGGACTACTGGATCCTCCCCCTGCCACTCTCCCAGGGAACAGAACAATCGGAGCTCCCGGTTAACAGCTGCAGAGAATTGTATCTATCCTCCTGAATGTACTGTCGCTTCTCACGACCACATTCCTTTTCATTCTCCCACTTGAATGTCATATTTCGCCATTGTAACCATGGCCAGTCCATTCATCCACCCTGTAGTCCTTCTTCTCATCAACGCAGGTAGCAAATACCTCATATCTATTAGACAAAGTCAGGGGCTGAGGCTCTTCCATCACTCTATGCTGGTTCCCTTACCTGCTTGACATGCAGTCACACTCTCCTGACCCTGCCTATTGACCAACACTAAAGTTCTGCCAGACCTAAGAGGTGTGACTGTCTCCTGGCAAAAAGTGTCCAGGCAACTCTCCCTTTCCCTGCTTGCCATACAATATCCGCAATTCAGTCTCCAAAACAATGACTCTGAGCTGAGGTTGCCTAAGCTGCAGACACTCGCTGCAGATATCATTGTCCGGGATTGCAGTGCAGTCCACAAATTCCCATATGCTGTGCTGATGTTACACCACCAGCTTAGGTCCAACCTTAGTTAATTAATTAGTAAGTTAGCAAATCATTAAAACAGGTAAATCAATGGAAAGTTTCTCTCGCCGAGTTTGGAGAAAGGGGAAGAGAACTCATCAACCATTGGAGGCTGAAAAAATGCAGACCAAGGAGCACCTCTTTCCCTCTCTGCATGTGAACTAATTTCTCAACCATGCACTCTGTATATGTCTCACTCCAGTGTAGTCTCCTCTCCATCCGTCCCCTCATTCCATCTTATTTGAAAAACATGCCTGCTCATATAGAGCCCCTGATGAGTCACGAGTTAGCTTGGTGTCATCCTACAATAGTTAACGCCCACTTAACCTAGCACTTTCGACTACTTGTCAGATAACTGCCACTACTGGGCAGCTCCCTGTTTTACAAGGCCACTTAACTCACTTGAAGGTTGAAAGCTCTATGTCAGACCCTGACTTTTAACCTAAGCATAAGCTTCAGGGAGCTAAAAAAAAACTCACCACAACTTAATACATGAACCAAATTCGCACCTTGAACACTGCCTGAAAAAGGGACATTTTGTCAAAGCATTTCATCTTGCACTCATCAGGACAATTGGCAAGAATGCTAATGTAGAGGAAAACAACTCATTGATACTATATGAGAAAAGAGTGCCGATTAGTTGGCAAGTTGACTCTGATCGGTAGAGGCGCTGCCATAATGCATTCTCCACTGGCAACACCAATCAGAGTCTACTTGACATTCAGCATTCTCTTCTCATACAGCATAAATTTGTTGTTTTCCATTACATTGAGATTCTTGTGAATTGTCCTGATGAGTGCAGGGCGAAAAACTTCAACAAAAATCTGTCTTTTTCACCAAATTCGCAACTGCACATTTGCCTATGTCTCACTCCGGTGTAATCTCCTCTCCGTGCACCCCCTTATCCAGCGATGGGTACGGCATTATAGTGGTTAAGTTACTGGCAAATTTAAAGAACTTGCGGAATAAACAAGGCCAGGGTTACTTGTGGATCAGGAAGAAAGGCTGAGTGTTTTATTTTGCTCAAAAATGAATGGGAAGAATATAAAGTTGGACTAAAAAAAAGTATTCATTCAACTTTTGGATGGGTATAAAATGTCAATTAACTCACACATACCATTTAGTCTGCATCTGAATAATGAAATGATTTCTCATTACCCTCCATTCTATTGAACGTAAACTACTTCCTGTCTGTTTACAGTACGGACAGAAGAGGCTTTTTTCACCAAGGGATGTGCTACTGAGAGTATCTGTAATCACTCAATCAATCTTGAAGAATTTTTAATACGACTGAATTCAATGCCTCTGTGCTGCACCGGCAACCTGTGCAATAACGTCGAAAATGCTACAGGTAATTGTGAGATAACTGTAGTAGAGAGAGTCAGTGCTAGGTCCTGTGTATCGTAAGAAACCTTGGGAGCAGGCTGTGCCTTTGAGTTGCTGAATTACATTCTCAGCAAAGTCGGGAAGACATGCCGACTGAACATTCTGTGTTTTTTATGCGCGTAGGATAAAGTCTCTCTCAACAAAAGCATTTGGAAGTTTCACTCCTTTTAAATCTATTCTGCTTTTCTATCCTCGCTGCCAAAGTAAATAACTTCACTCTTCCCAAATTTATACATCATCTTCCATCTCGTTCACCACTTAATTAAGATGTCTATATCTCCTTGCACCATCTTTATGTCTTCCCCACAGCTTACATTCACACTTAGCTTTGCATCAAGAGCAAACCTGGATATATTACTCTTGGTCTCGTTGTCTACGTGATTAATTTTATTTAAATATCTGAGGCCCCAGTACTGATGTTTGCAGCACTACACTAGACAAATTGAAAATGTTCCATTTTCCAATACTCTCTGATTTCTGTTTGGTAACGAATGCTCCATCTGTGCCAATGTGCTATCACCAACCCTATGAGCCCTTGTCTTGTGCAATCACTTTTTATGCGGCATCTTACCGAACACCTCTGGGAAATCCAAAGGTACTACATCTATTGGCTGCCATCATCTAGCCAGCTGTTTATATCACAAAAGCGCTCTACTAAATTTGTCAACTGGTCAAATTTGGAAAGCCACGCTGGGTCGCTCACCCTACCCCACCCGTTCCCCTTTCTCTCTCGTTCCCCGAACATGTTATGAAATTCTATGTTCGCCGTTAACATTTCCTTCATAATGGAGTCTAGCCTTTTTCCGACGATTTATGTCGGTTCAACTGGCCTCCAATTCCCTGTTTTCGGTCTCCATCTTTACCTAATTGCTGTTCTTACACATGCTATCATCCAAAACAGGTCCAGAATCTAGCGAATTTTTCAAATTCACAACGTGTGCGTCCACCTCTTCAGCTACACCTTGTTAGATCCTTATAGGATGGGGCATTAGGTCATGGAGATTTGTCGGCTTTCAGTTATCGCATTTCCGCAATATTGTATCTCTGCTGCTATTTAAATTATTTAAGGGGAGACATTGATGTAGCGCCAATGGCATTAGATTTGTAATCCAGAGGCGCAGGCTAATCTTCTGAGCACATGGGTTCAAATCCCAGCAGGACAGCTGGTGGAATTTGAATTCACCAAATAAATCTGGGATTAACCTCAGATAAGGTTCACCAATGCCCAATGGAAGCAAATCTGACTTCCTTGCTTGGCCTGGCTTGCATGTGACTCCAGACCCACAGCATTTTGTTTCACTCCGAACAGCGCTTTGAGATGACCTTGCGAGCCGCTCAGTTCACGCTCCGTTAGGGATGGACAACGAATGCTGGTCTTACAAACCTTCAAAAAAAATATTCACTATCTTCAAGCGCCCACGTAGCTGCTATTTCTACATCCTCCAATGTGTCCTGTCTCCGCTCCTAAGGTCGCACCGTATTTAGGCACTTATAAAAATTCTTAAAATATGTTTTTCTTTTATATTCCTGGCTGGTTTACTTTTGTATTATATTTCTTCGAATGCTATCAGCTAAACAATTTAGTTAGAAGGCTTAAAATTCCCTGGCCAAAAAAAAAAACAACTTTTATTTTCATTTTACTTGATCAGGTATCTTGTCCCCTTTCCAGTGTATTTGCAATAGCCTTAATTCCTAGTCCTCCATCCACTGTCCTTGTGGGAAGCGCAGCATCATTTGATCTCCCAAATTCTCATACAGCATGTTTCAACGCCAAGTGCACACGGCGTGAGTTATCCAAATAACGAAACAAAAAAAAACCCAGAGGGAATTGAAACGAGAGGTCGATTTGCACCGTTTTGTTTTCACCTATATACTGTGACTTGGCTTTGAGAGTAACGTGTACCGACTTTACTTGTACCTCATTGTATGAACCAGTATCAAATTTAAATGAAAGAGCAGGCTTGTGTTCGGGATCTCAGTGACTTTCTTCATCAAAATGTTTTCTTTATTTCCCTCCCACTTCTGAAATTGGCGAATTAGTTACCAGCACCGTGGGTATGACGTCGACTCAAGGTCAAACTGTCCCTACGACTGCAATGAGCACCAATGCGTCGAGCATAGCAACCGTAGCTCCGACCACCACTCCGACCACCACCACCACCACGACACCAGGGAGCGGGGAGAGCAACGACTCGTCTAGCAACAGCGGGGGGACATCAGATTGAAAGGGTTCGCTGACGCCGGGTCCAGTCTGTCCCAGCTCCAGGCACTTACTGGGGTTGGGCGGGCGGGAATCTTCGGTGTGACCCGTTTGCTGAGGTGTACCCGGTTCTGGCTCTTTCGCCTGAAGCCTGTCACCGGCCGAATGCAAGAATTGTGTTCTTTCTTTGTCTGTATATGAATTAAGGGGTGAGATTCTCGTGTATTTATCTAGACCGTCCAATCTGCAGGAACGTTAACCATAACTTTAAAAAACAGGCTCGATCCAGTTTAGAGCTGGGAGGTAAGTGGAGCGGCAGGAGCTGGATGACATCTATCTCTCTGCTCTTGGACCGGCTGTTCAGGTGAATAAACCCATGATTGTGCACTGAAATGTGCATAGGCAATTCTACTTGGTCACTTCAGGGGAACCCCAGCAGGCGGCTTGGCAACATGGTAGGGGCAGCAGAGCACAACCAACCAGGGAAGACAGTGGAGCAAGATATAAGAGAAGGGAAGCTGTAAACTGGGCAATCAAATCGAAAACTACGAGAAAAAGAGTGCTGTCTGCCATCGAAATTCCACATGGAAAGTATATAGCTGGCATGTTGCTGTGAACAGCTGCCTGGACGTGTCAAGTGTGTAATTTTTGTTTTTCTTTCCTGGCTTTATCTGAATAAAGTTTTCCCAAAATGGAATTCTATCGTCACGTGGTAATTCAGAGGGTTACATCCTCACATTCACTCGGAGGGGGGTTACCATGAGCTCTAATCTTCCTGTCTCGACACTCGATGCCCAGCGATGCTGGAGTTTGGTTGGTTTGTCCAGCCGAAGCTTGCAGCCACTGGTGTTGGAGAGGGGAGGGTGAAGACGATGGGTTTTTTGGGGGGGTGGGGGGGGGTGGCGTTTTCAAAAATCATCAGAAATCTGGACAGGCGCTGCTGGGAAGCTGTTCCCGTTGGCGGAAATTTGCAAACCCAGAGGACTACCCACTTCAGATGATCGGTAAAAGAAGCAGCCGTGTCATGATGGAAAATCTTTCCTTATGACGCAGCGAGTGCTTCGGACCTGGAATGCACTGCCCGAGAGTATGGGGAGGGGGCGGATTCAATCGTGTTTTTCAAACAGGAGACTGGATTATTTTCTACAATGTAAAAAGTACGGGAAGGGGGTGGGGGGAATGGGAAGTCTATGGTTCTTGCTCCCTCACTTTTTAAAAAAAAATAGTTCATGGGATGTGGGCTTCGCTGGCTGGGCCCAGCATTTATTCCGCGCCCCTAATTGCCCCCTTGAGAAGGTGGTGGTGAGCTGCCTTCTTGAGCCGCTGCAGTCCATGTGGTGTAGGTGCACCCACAGCGCTGTTAGGGAGGGAGTTCCAGGATTTTGACCCAGTGACAGTGAAGGAACGGCCGATATATTTCCAAGTCAGGATGGTGAATGGCTTGAAGGGGAACTTCCAGGTGGCGGTGTTCCCGTGTGTCTGCTGCCCTTGTCCTTCTGGATGAGTTTGGAAGGTACTGCCTAAGGAGCCTTGGTGACCTCCTGCAGTGCATCTTGTAGATGGTACACACACGGCTGTCACTGTACGTTGGTAGTGGGAGGAGTGAATGTTTGTGGATGGGGTGCAAACAGGCAGGCTGCTTTGCCTTGGATGTGTCCAATTCCTTGAGTGTTGGAGTTGCACAGGCAAGTGAGGAGTATCCCATCACATTCCTGACTCATGCCTTGTAGATGGTGGACAGGCTTTGGGGAGTCAGGAGGTGAGTTACTTGTCGCAGGATTCCGAATATGTGATATGCTCTTGTAGCCACAGTTCAGTTTCTGGCCAATGGTAACCTCCAGGATTTTGATAGTGGGGGATCCAGTAATGGTATTGAATGTCAAGGGGCAATGGTTTGATTCCCTCTTGTTGGAGATTGTCATTACCTGGCACTTCTGTGGTGCGAATGTTACTTGCCAATTGTCAGCCAAGCCTGGATCTTGCTATATTGGACATGGACTGCTTCAGTATCTGAGGAGTCGTGCATGATGTTGAACATTATACAATCCTCAGCAAACATCCCCACTTCTGACCTTATGATGGAAGGAGGGGAATTAATGAAGCAGCTGAGAATGGTTGGGTCGAGGACACTACCCTGAGGAACTCCTACAGTGATGTCCCAGTGCTGAGCTGCTTGATCTCCAACCGCCACAACCATCTTCTTTTGTGCTAGGTATGACTCCAACCCACAGAGAATTTTCCACCTGATTCCCATTGACTCCAGTTTTGTTCAGGCTTGCTCCTTGATCCCTGTTAAATGCTGCCTTGATGTCAAGGGCAGTCACTCCCACCTCATCACTGGAATTCAGCTCTTTTGTCCATGTTTGAACAAAGGCTGTAATTAAGTCAAGAACTGAGTGGCCTGATGGAACACAAACTGAGTAAGTGTCACTTGATAGCACTGTTGATTACCCCTTCAAAAACTTTACTGATGATCAAGAATAGACTGATGGATCATCTACTCGGCACTTCTGGCTATAGGTTTTTGCACTGATGTGCTGGGCTCCTCCATCATTGAGGATGGGGATGTTTGCGAAGCCTCCTTCTGCAATGAATTGTTTAAATGTTCACCACCATTCACTGCAGAGCTTACATCTGATCCGTTGTTTGTGGAATTGCTTAGCTCTGTCTTATCACTTGCTGCTTATGCTGTTTGGCATGCAAGTAGTCATGTGTTGTAGCTTCACCAGGTTGACACCTTATTTTGTTGATATGCCTGGTGCTACTCCTGGCATGCCCTCCTGTACTCTTCATTGAACCGGGATTGATCCCCTGTCTTGGTGGTAATGGTAGGGTGGGGGATTAGATCGGGCCATGAGGCTACAGGTTGTGGTCGAGTACAATTCTGCTAATGCTGATGGCCCACAGTGCCTCACCATTATCCAGCCTTGAGTTACTAGATCTGTTTGAAATTTATCGCAGTTGGCATGGTGACAGTGCCACTCAACACGATGGACGGTATCCTCAATGTGAAGAAGGGACTTTGTTTCCTCAAGGACTGTGCAGTGGTCAGTTATACCAACACTGTCATGGACTGACACATTAGTGGTACACAGGTTTGTGAGGATGAGGTCAAGCATGTTTTTCGCTCTTGTTGGTTCCCTCGCCGCCTGCTGCAGACCCAATCTAACAGCTATGCTATTTAGGACCCGGCCAGCCCTGTCTGTGGTTATGCTTCCAAGCTACTCTTGGTGATAGTCATTGAAGTATCCCACCCAGAGTACATTCTTGCCACCCTCAATGCTTCCTCCAAGAGATGTTCAACTTGGAGGAGCACTGATTCTTCAGCTGAGGGGCACAGGATGTGAAAATCAGCAGAATGTTTCCTTGCCCATGTTTGACCTGATGCCATGTGACCTCTTGGGTTCCAGAGTCGACGTTGAGCACTCCCAGGGCTACTTCCTCTCGGCTGCATACCACAATGCCACCGCCACCGCTGGATCTGGCCTGCTGGTGGGACAGGACATACCCAGGGATGGTTATGGTGACCCCAGAGAAATTGTCTATAAGTTATGATTCCCTGAGTACGACAGCTCTCCTAAGTTTGGTACAAGCCCGTACATGTTAGTGAGGAGGACTTTGCAGGGTCAACAGGGCTGGGTTTGCCATTGTCATTTCCGGTGCCTAGGTTGAACACGGGTGGTCCATCGAATGTCACTCCTTTTATACTTCATAGAGGCTTAATATAACTGAGAGGCTTGCTAGGCCATTTCAGAGGGTAGTTCAGAGTCAACCTCATTGCTGTGGATCTGGAGTCGCTTGTAGGGCAGACCAGGTAAGCACAGCAGCTTTCCTTCCTCAAAGGGCAATCCTGAATCAGAGGTTTTATGACAATTGGCAATGGTTTCATGGTCATCATTAGACTCTAATTCCAGCTGTTTTATTGAATTAAAATTTCAACATCTGCTGAGGTGGGATTTGAACCTGGGACCTCCAGAGTATTTCCTGGGTTTCTGAATTACTAACACCAGCACGCCACTGCCTCCCCTCAAAACTCACTGAAGCTCTCATCCTCTCTCAATATCACATGCTCCCTCTGTCTCGCCCTCTCACTGTCTTGCTATCTCAACACCCTTGCTATCTTGCCTTCTCTTTCTCTAGCCCTCTTGCTCCCTCACACTTTCTCACCAGCTCGCTGTCTCATCCTCTCACTGTTTTGCCCTCTCACCTTCTCATTATCTTGCCACCTCACTATCTCACCCTCTTGCCTTTTCACCACCTCACCCTCTTGTTATCATTCCATCTCACCACCTTGCCCCCTCACTTTCTCTCTCTCACCCTCTCTCCATCTCATTTTCTCACTATTACACCATCTAGCTATCTTACCCTCTTGTTTTCTCTTGTCCTCTCACCTTGTCATCTCTCTGGCCCCCTCACTAACTCAGCATCTCACCCTCTCACCAGCTCACCCTCTCTACATCTCACCATCTCACTATCTCACCCTCTCATCCACAGACCCTCTCACCATCTCACCCTCTCACCATTTCACCCTCTCACCCTCTCACTATTTTGCCATCCCACCCTCTCACTATCACGCCATCTCACCCTCTTGCCATCTCACCCTCTTGCCATCTCACCCTCTCACTATCTCACCCTCCCGCCATCTCACCCTCTCACTATCTCACCATCTCACCCTCTCACTATCTCACCATCTCACCCTCTCATTATCTCACCATCTCACCCTTTCGCCATCTCACCCTCTCGCCATCTCACCCTCTTGCCATCTCGCCCTCACTATCTCACCATCTCACCCTCTCACCATCTCACCCTCTCAGTATCTCACCATCTCACCCTCTCACCATCTCACCCTCTCACAATCTCACCCTCACTATCTCACCATCTCACCCTCTCACCATCTTGCCCTTTTGCCATCTCACCCTCTCGCCCTCTTGCAATCTCACCCTCACCATCTCACCCTTTCACCATCATACCCTCTCACCATCTCACCCTCTCACCATCTCACCATCTCACCATCTCACCCTCTCGCCATCTCACCATCTAACCCTCTCAATATCTCACCCTCACTATCTCACCATCTCACGCTCTCACCATCTCACCCTCTCATCATCTTGCCATCTCACCCTCTCACTATCTCACCATCTCACCCTCTCACCATCTCACCCTCTCACCATCTTGCCATCTGACCCTCTCACTATCTCACCATCTGACCCTCTCACTATCTTGCCATCTCACCCTCTCACTATCTCACTATCTCACCCTCTCACCCTCTCACCATCTCACCCTCTCACCATCTCACCCTCTCACTATCTCACCATCTCACTCTCTCACTATCTCACCCTCTCACCCTCTCGCCATCTCACCCTCTCGCCAGCTCACCCTCTCGCCATCTCACCCTCTCACAATCTCACCCTCACTATCTCACCATCTCACCCTCTCACCGTCTCACGCTCTCGCCATCTCACCCACTTGACCTCTTGCAATCTCACCCTCTCGCCATCTCACCCTCTCACCAACTTGCCATCTCACCCTCTCACTATCTCACCATCTGACCCTCTCACTATCTTGCCATCTCACCCTCTCACTATCTCACTATCTCACCCTCTTGCCATCTCACCCTCTCGCCAGCTCACCCTCTCGCCATCTCACCCTCTCACAATCTCACCCCCACTATCTCACCATCTCACCCTCTCACAATCTCACCCTCACTATCTCACCATCTCACCCTCTCACCATCTCACCCTCTCATCATCTTGCCATCTCACCCTCTCACTATCTCACCCTTTCACCCTCTCACCATCTCACCCTCTCACCATCTTGCCATCTCACCCTCTCACTATCTCACCATCTAACCCTCTCACTATCTCACTATCTCACCCTCTCACCCTCTCACCATCTCACCCTCTCACCATCTCACCCTCTCACAATCTCACCCCCACTATCTCACCATCTCACCCTCTCACAATCTCACCCTCACTATCTCACCATCTCACCCTCTCACTGTCTCACGCTCTCGCCAGCTCACCCTCTTGACCTCTTGCAATCTCACCCTCTCGCCATCTCACCCTCTCACCATCTCACCCTCTCACCATCTCACCTATCACCATCTCACCCTCTCGCCATCTCACCATCTCACCCTCTCGCCATCTCACCATCTCACCCTCTCGCCATCTCACCATCTAACCCTCTCACCATCTCACCCTCACCATCTCACCATCTCAACTTCTCACCATCTCACCCTCTCGCCATCTCACCCTCTTGCCCTCTTGCAATCTCACCCTCTCACCATCTCACCATCTCGCCATCTCACCATCTCACTACCTAACCATCTCACCCTCTTGCCATCTCACCCTCTCACTATCTCACCATCTCACCCTCTCACCCTCTCACCATCTCACCCTCTCACTATCTCACCATCTCAACTTCTCACCATCTCACCCTCACTATCTCACCATCTCAACTTCTCACCATCTCACCCTCTCGCCATCTCACCCTCTCGCCCTCTTGCAATCTCACCCTCTCACCATCTCACCCTCTCACTACCTAACCATCTCACCCTCTTGCCATCTCACCCTCTCACTATCTCACCATCTCACCCTCTCACCCTCTCACCATCTCACCCTCTCACTATCTCACCATCTCACCCTCTCACTATCTCACCATCTCACCCTCTCACTATCTCACCCTCACTATCTCACCATCTCACCCTCTCACTATCCCACCATCTCACCCTCTTGCTATCTCACCCTCTCGCCATCTCACCCTCTTGCCCTCTTGCAATCTCATCCTCTCACTATCCCGCCATCTCACCCTCTTGCTATCTCATCCTCTCGCCACCTTACCCTCTCACCCTCTCCCCATCTCACCCTCTCACCCTATCACGCTATCACCCTCTCACCCTCTCCCCATCTCACCCTCTCATCCTCTCGCCATCTCACCCTCTGACTATCTCACCCTTTCACCCTCTCACCACCTCACCCTCTCACCATCTTGCCATCTCACCCTCTCACTATCTCACCATCTAACCCTCTCACTATCTCACCATCTCACCCTCTCACCATCTCACCCTCTCACCATCTTGCCATCTGACCCTCTCACTATCTCACCATCTGACCCTCTCACTATCTTGCCATCTCACCCTCTCACTATCTCACTATCTCACCCTCTCACCCTCTCACCATCTCACCCTCTCACCATCTCACCCTCTCACTATCTCACCATCTCACTCTCTCACTATCTCACCCTCTCACCCTCTCGCCATCTCACCCTCTCGCCAGCTCACCCTCTCACCATCTCACCCTCTCACAATCTCACCCTCACTATCTCACCATCTCACCCTCTCACCGTCTCATGCTCTCACCATCTCACCCTCTTGACCTCTTGCAATCTCACCCTCTCGCCATCTCACCCTCTCACCATCTTGCCATCTCACCCTCTCACTATCTCACCATCTGACCCTCTCACTATCTTGCCATCTCACCCTCTCACTATCTCACTATCTCACCCTCTCGCCATCTCACCCTCTCGCCAGCTCACCCTCTCGCCATCTCACCCTCTCACAATCTCACCCCCACTATCTCACCATCTCACCCTCTCACAATCTCACCCTCACTATCTCACCATCTCACCCTCTCACCGTCTCACGCTCTCGCCATCTCACCCTCTTGACCTCTTGCAATCTCACCCTCTCGCCATCTCACCCGCTCACCATCTTGCCATCTCACCCTCTCACTATCTCACCATCTGACCCTCTCACTATCTTGCCATCTCACCCTCTCACTATCTCACTATCTCACCCTCTCACCCTCTCACCATCTCACCCTCTCACCATCTCACCCTCTCACTATCTCACCATCTCACTCTCTCACTATCTCACTATCTCACCCTCTTGCCATCTCACCCTCTTGCCAGCTCACCCTCTCGCCATCTCACCCTCACTATCTCACCATCTCACCCTCTCACTGTCTCACGCTCTCGCCATCTCACCCTCTTGACCTCTTGCAATCTCACCCTCTCGCCATCTCACCCTCTCACCATCTTGCCATCTCACCCTCTCACTATCTCACCATCTGACCCTCTTACTATCTTGCCATCTCACCCTCTCACAATCTCACCCCCACTATCTCACCATCTCACCCTCTCACAATCTCACCCTCACTATCTCACCATCTCACCCTCTCACTGTCTCACGCTCTCGCCATCTCACCCTCTTGACCTCTTGCAATCTCACCCTCTCGCCATCTCACCCTCTCACCATCTCACCCTCTCACCATCTCACCTATCACCATCTCACCCTCTCGCCATCTCACCATCTCACGCTCTCGCCATCTCACCATCTCACCCTCTCGCCATCTCACCATCTAACCCTCTCACCATCTCACCCTCACTATCTCACCATCTCAACTTCTCACCATCTCACCCTCTCGCCATCTCACCCTCTTGCCCTCTTGCAATCTCACCCTCTCACCATCTCACTGTCTCGCCATCTCACCATCTCACCCTCTTGCCATCTCACCATCTAACCCTCACTATCTCACCATCTCAACTTCTCACTATCTCACCCTCACTATCTCACCATCTCAACTTCTCACCATCTCACCCTCTCGCCATCTCACCCTCTCACCCTCTTGCAATCTCACCCTCTCACCCTCTCACTACCTAACCATCTCACCCTCTTGCCATCTCACCCTTTCACCCTCTCGCCCTCTCACCATCTCACCCTCTCGCCCTGTCACCCTCTCACTATCTCGCCAAATCACCCTCTCACTATCTCACCATCTCACCCTCTCACTATCTCACCACCTCACCCTCTCACCATCTCACTCTCTCAGTATCTCACCCTCTTACCCTCTCGCCATCTCACCCTCTCACTATCTCACCATCTCACCCTCTCACCATCTCACCCTATCACTATCTCACCATCTCACCCTTTCATTCTCTCACCATCTCACCCTCTCGCCATCTCACCCTATCACTATCTCACCATCTCACCCTCTCACCATCTCACCCTCTCACTATCTCACCCTCTCACCCTCTCGCCATCTCACCCTCTTGCCATCTTACCCTCTTGCTGTCTCGCTCTCTCACTTACTATCTCATCATCTCGCTATCACACCAATTTGCTATCTCCCCCTCGCATTCCCTCATGATCTCACCCTCTTACTGTCTTGCCCAGTTGCTTACTTTCCTTCTCACTATTTTGTGCATTCGCCATATTACCCTCTTGCTATTTTGCCCTCATGCTATCTCAACCTCTCGCTATCTTCCCCTCTTGCTATCTTGGTATCTCACTCTCACTATCTCACCCTGTTGCTAATGTGTGATCTCTCACTATTTTGCCCCTTCGCACCCTTGTCATCTCATGCTCTTGCTATTTCGCCGCACTGTTGTCACTCATTATCTCAGTCTCCCGCTATCTCACACTCACAGTCTCTCAACCTCTCATGATCTTGCTTTCTCACTATCTCACCATCCTCTTGCTAACTTTCCCTCTTGCTATCTCACTATCTTCCCCTCTCTCTATCTTGGTATCTTGCTGTCTCACTGTCTCCCCTAATTGCTATGCCGCTATCTCACCATCTCACCCTCTCGCAATCTGTCACCCTCTTACTATCTCATGACATCCTGCCAACTCACCCTCTCATGCCCTTACCCTTTTGTTCTCTCTCACTATCTTACTCTCACTATCACACCATCTCATGCTATCTTGCCCACTCGCTAACTCACCCTCTCACTATCCTGCCCTCTCGCTATCCTGCCCTCTCACTATCCTACCCTCTCACTATCCTGCCCTCTCGCTATCCTGCACTCTCACTATCCTGCCCTCTTGCTATCCTGCCCTCTCACTATCCAGCCCTCTCACTATCTCACCCTCTCGCTATCCTGCCCCCTCACTATCCTGCCCTCTCACTATCTCACCCACTTGCTATCTTGCTCTCTTCCTATCCTGCCCTCTCACTATCCTGCCCTCTCATCTCTCACCTTTTCACCCTTTCATTGTCTCGCCCTCTCATTATGTTGCCCTCATGCTCTGCTATCTGACTCTCTCATTCGCTCTCACTGTCTCATCCACTCACAATCTCGCCCTCTCTCTGTCTCTCTTGTGCTCTCACTATCTCTTCTTCTCACTATCTCACCTACTACCCTTTCTCTATGTCTCACCCTCTCACTATCTCCCCCTCTTGCCCTCCTCTCGCTCCCTCTGTCTCAACTTCTCACAATCTCTCCCTGTCACGATCTCAACCTCTCGCAATCTCATTGTTTTGCACTCTCTCTCTCACCCCCTTGCAATCTTGCCTTCTCACTCTCTCTCACCCTCTCATGCCTTCTCGCTATCTCGCCCTCTTGTTATCTCACCTTCTCGCTATCGCACTGTCTCGCCACCTTGGCCTCTCGCTATCTCTCACTCTGCCTTTTGCTCTCTCAATCTCTCTAAATCTTGCTCTCTCACTATCTCACCCTCTCACTATCTCACCATCTTCCTCTCTCTTGCTATCAATCACTCTTGCTCTCATATCCATTCGCTATCTTGCCCTCTTGGTATCTCACTTTCCTACAATGTCATCCTCTCACTATCTCACTGTCTCGCTATTTTGCCCTTCCTCCATCTTGCTGTCTTGCCCTCTTGCTCTCTCTTGCCCCTCGCTATTTCACTTTGTCACTCTCTCGCACTCTCATACCCTCTCATGATCTTGTTAACTCACTATCTCACCCTCTCACTATCTTGCACTCTTTTTCTTTCTCACCCTCTTGCCATCTCTTGCTCTCCCGCCCTCTCCCATTGTCACTCTCTCTCACTATCTGGCCAACACACTATCGCACAATCTCGCCCTCTACCTATCTCGCCCTCTCACCAATTCACGCTCTCGCTCGCACTTGACCTCAATATTTCTCTTTCTAGCTTTCTCTCACTGTCACGTCCTCTCACTATTTTGTTACCTTGCTCTCTCACTATCTCACCTGCTCGCTATCTCTCCTTCTCACAATCATGCCCTCCCTCCGCCTCTTCCTATTTTGGCCACTCACACTCTCTCACTTTTACACCCTCTTGCTTTTTAATTATCTTGCTCTCTCACTACACCACCTTCTCTCCCTCTTACAATCTCACTCTCTTGCTCTCTTGGCTTCTCATTATCTCACCCTCTCACTCTCTTTCATTGTCGCACCTCTCACTATCTTATCTGGCTCTCTCACTATCCCATCCTCTCTCCCTCTCGCTATGTCAGCCTCTAGCTCTCTCACCTCCTTGTTCCCTCTTGCTATATTGCCATGTAAGTATCTTGCCCTCTCACACACCGTCACCCTCTTGCTATCATGCCCTTTCAGTCTTTTGCCTTCTCTCTTTCTCTGCCCTCTTGCTAACTCACACTCTCACCCTCTCACTATCTTGCCATCTCGTGCTCTTTCCTTATCTCATTCTCTCACTCTCTCTTACCTTCTCACCTTCTCACTATCTCGTTATCTCGCCATCTCACTGTCTCACCCTTGTGCCCCATTGCTGCCTTGCCCTCTCCCTATCTCACCCTCCCACTATCTCACCATCTCGCTACCTCACCCTCTAGGTCTCTCTTGCTCTCTCTCACCTCTTGTGCCCTCGTGCTATCTCACCATGTCAGTATCTCACCCTCTCATTCTCTCTCACACACTTGCCCTCTTGCTATCACGCCCTCTCTCTCCATCCTCTGGCTCTGTCTCAACATCTTGCTATCTCACCCTGTCACTATCTTGCCCCCTCCTTATCTCACCCTCTCACTCTCTCTTACTTCTTGCCTTCTCATTATCTCATTATCTCACCACCTTGCCCTCTCTCTATCTCAGCCTTGTGCCCCCTTACTGCCTCACCCCCTCCCTATCTCACTCTCTCCTTATCTTGGCTCTCCCTACTTCACCCTCTCATGATGTCGGCCTCTCACTATCTCGCTAACTCACCCTCTTGCTATCTTGCCCTCTTGCTATCACGCTTTCTCACTAACTCACCCTCTCACTATCTCGCTATCTTGCCCTCTCTCTCACACTCTCTCACTCTCTCACCCTCTCTCTATCATACCCTGTTACTATCTCACCATCTTGCCCTCCTGTGATCTTGATATCACCAATATCCATTACAAGCCGACCGACTCCCACAGCTACCTCGACTACAGCTCCTCACACCCCGCTTCCTGTAAGGACTCCATCCCATTCTCTCAGTTCCTTCGCCTCCGTCGCATCTGTTCCAATGATGCTAAATTCAAAAACAGTTCCTCTGACATGTCTTCCTTCTTCCTTAACTGAGGTTTTCCACCCACGGTCGTTGACAGGGCCCTCAACCGTGTCCGGCCCATCTCCCGCGCAACAACACTCACGCCTTCCCCTCCCTCCCAGAAACATGATAGGGTCCCCCTTGTCCTCACATATCACCCCACCAGCCTCCGCATTCAAAGGATCATCCTTCGCCATTTCCGCCAACTCCAGCATGATGCCACCACCAAACACATCTTCCCTTCACCCGCCCTGTCGGCATTCCGTAGGGATTGTTCTCTCCGGGACACCCTGGTCCACTCCTCCATCACCCCTTACTCCTCAACCCCCTCCTATGGCACCACCCCATGCCCACGCAAAAGATGCAACACCTGCCCCTTCACTTCTTCTCTCCTCACCGTCCAAGGGCACAAACACTCCTTTCAAGTAAAGCAGCATTTTACTTGCATTTCCCCCAACTTAGTCTACTGCATTCATTGCTCCCAATGCAGTCTCCTCTACATTGGAGAGACCAAACATAAACTGGGCGACCGCTTTGCAGAACACCTGCAGTCTGTCCGCAAGAATGACCCAAACCTCCCTGTCGCTTGCCATTTTAACATTCCACCCTGCTCTCTTGCCCACATGTCTGTCCTTGGCTTGCTGCATTGTTCCAGTGAAGCCCAACGCAAACTGGAGGAACAACACCTCATCTTCCGACTAGGCACGTTACAGCCTTCCAGACTAAATATTGAATTCAACAACTTTAGATCTTGAATTCCCTCCTCCATCCCCACCCCCTTTCTGTTTCTTCCCCCTTCCTTTTGTTTTTTCCCAATAATTTATATAGATTTTTCTTTTCCCACCTATTTCCATTATTTTTAAATCTTTTATGCCCTACTAGTCTTTCCACCCCACCCCCACTAGAGCTGTACCTTGAGTGTCCTGCCATCCATTCTTAATTAGCACATTTATTTAGATAATATCACTACCTTCAATGCCTCTGTGTTCTTTTGGCTGTGACATCTATTGATTATCTACTCCCATCACTGTTTGCCTGTCCCTACAACCACACCACCCCCCCCCCACTTCTCTTCCCCCACCCAACCCCCCCACCTTAAACCAGCTTATATTTCACCCCTCTCCTTAGATTCACTCAGTTCTGTTGAAGGGTCATGAGGACTCGAAATGTCAACTCTTTTTTTCTCCGCCGATGCTGCCAGACCTGCTGAGTGTTTCCAGTTAATTCTGTTTTTGTTCTCTCCTTGCTATGTCATTATCCTGCTATCTCGTCCTCTCTTGCCCTCTTGCTATCTCATGATCCCTTGCTATCTCACCCCTATTATTTTACCCTGTCTCTTCCTTGATCTCTTGCTATTTCACCATCTCTCTCTCCCAACTTCTCATTACCTCAATTTCTCACCCTCTTGCTAACTCATCATCTCATGGTGTCTCACTCTCTCACCTCTCTTGCTATCTCATCCTCTCATGCTCTCTTTCTCTCTCGCTATCTTTTGTTCTTACCATTTTGCTCTCGCTCACTCTCAGTACTCCTCCCTCTCGCGCTCATTTGCGATCTCACCCTCTTGCTCCCTTGATATCCTCAACCTCTCTCTCTCACTATCTCACTCTCTCTCTCTCTCTCTCACTCACTATCTCACCCTCTCTTTCTCTCTCACTCACTATCTCACCCTCTCTCTCTCTCGCTCACTATCTCACCCTCTCTCTTTCGCTCACTATCTCACCCTCTCAGCCCTATCGGTCTCACTGTCTTTCCCTCTCGCTATTTCACCCCTCATTTCACGTTCTCACTCTCTCTTGTGATCTCACCCGCTAGCCCTCACTATCTTGCCCTTTCACTTTCTCACTATCTCACCTTCTTGCCTGTTCACTATCTAGCCC
The DNA here is from genome assembly GCF_017639515.1 of Carcharodon carcharias. Lineage (NCBI taxonomy): Eukaryota > Metazoa > Chordata > Chondrichthyes > Lamniformes > Lamnidae > Carcharodon > Carcharodon carcharias. The sequence goes on from NC_054495.1 coordinate 10,102,065, forward strand.
TCTCATTATGCTGCTGTCTCACCATCTTACCCACTCACTTTGCCATTATATCTTCCTATCACTCTCTCACTATCTAGCACTCTCTCACTCTCTCACCCTCTCATGCTCTCTCACTGCCTTGCACTCTCTTACTATCTCGCCCTCTCCTGCTCACTCACTATCTCACCATCTAGTGGTCTCTCTATACTGCCCTCTCTTACTGTCTCAATTATTGGTGCTCTCTCACTACCTCACCCTCTTGCACTCTCTCATGCTCTCTCAGTATCTTATCCTCTTGCACTCTCTCACTATCTGCCTTCTCTCACTGTCTCAGCCTCTCTCACTATCTCGCCCACTCTCAACATTTGACACACTCTCACTATCTCACCCTCTCTCACTATCTTGCCCTCTCTCACTATCTAGCCCTGTATCATTATCTAGCCCCCTCTCTCTCTCTCACCCACTCATGCTTTCTTACTGTCTTGCACTCTCTCACTATCTCACTATTTCACCCTCACATGCTCTCTCACAACCTAGGCCTCTTTCACTATCTCACCTCTCATGCTCTCCCACTATCTCGCCCTCTCTCACAATTCCACCCTCTCATGCTCTCTCACCATCTTGCACCTTCTGACTAGCTCAAGCTCTCATACTCTCACACCATCTCACACTCTTGTTCTCTTTCATTATCTCACTCAGCGCACTCTCTCTCACCCTCCTTCACTAACTGGCCCTCTTGCATCCTCTCACTATCTTGCCCTCTCATCCTCTCTCACTATCTCACCCTCTCATGCTCTCTCACTATCTGGCCCTCTCTCACTATCTTGCTCTCGCTCACTATCTCACCCATTCGTTCACACTCACTATCTTACCCTCTCACAATATTTCGCTTTTCCACCCTCTCACATGCTCTCATTATCTCCTCCTCTTGTGCTCTCTCACTATCTATACCTCTCCTGCTCTCTCATAATCTCGCCCTCTCTCACTATCCTCCCCACTCTTACTGGCTCACCGTCTTGTGCTCTCTCACTATCTCAGCCTCTCATGCTCTCAAACCATCTCACCCTCTTGTGCTCTTTCACTGTCTCATTCAGCACACTTTCTATCTCACCCTCCCTCACTATCTGGCGCTCTCTCACTATCTTGCCCTCTCACCATCTTTTCTTCTCAAGCTCTCTCACTATCTCACCCTCTCCCATTCTCTCATTATCTCCCCTCCTCACACCCTCTCATTATCTAGGCCTCTCTCACTACCTCACCCTCCCACACTCTGTCACTGTCTCACCCTCTCTCACTCTCTCACTATCTCACCCTCTCGCTCACACTCACTATCTCACCCTCTTGCACTCTCTCACTGTCTCTCACCCTCTCACACTATTTCTCTATTCCACCCTCTCGCATGCTCCCACTATTTCCTCCTCTTGTGTTCACTCACTATCTCCCCCTCTTGTGTTCTCGCACTATGTAGCCCTCACCTGCTCTCTCACTATCTCACCCACTCGTGCTCTCTCACTATCCTGCCTTCTCTAACTCTCTTACCCTCATGCACTCTCTCACTATCTCACCTTGTCTCACTATCCGGCCCTCCCTCACTATCTTGTCCTCTCTCACTATCTCACCCTCTCTCACTATCTCACCCTCATTCACTCTCTCATTATCTTGCACTTTCTTACTACTTCACCCTCTCATGTTCTCTCACCATCTCACCCTCTTGTACTCTTTCGCTATCTTGCTCATCGTGCTCTCTATCTCACTCACCCTCATTATCTAGCCCTCACGCACCCTCTCACTCTCTTTCACTACCTCACCCTCTTGTGCTCTCTCACTATCTCACCCTCTCACACTGTCTCACCAACAGACCCTCTCGCTCATGCTCACTAATTCACCCTCTTGTGCTCTCTCACTGTCTCACCCTCACACATTCTCTCACGATCCCCCTTCTCATGCTTTCTCACTGTATAGCCTTCTCTCACTAACTCACGATCTCGTGCTCTCTCAACATCTTACACTTTCTGACTACCTTACTATGGATGAAAATGTCTACAAAACACTGCACACCCCAAATGAAGCTGACTCCAACATCAAGCACAGAAGGAATGTAAAATTCTATTCCACGGGACAGACAGCTTCAGAAAAGGAGTGACAGAGAGATGGGGCGAGATGGAGAGACACACACACATCTTTAGAAATCTACCCTCTGCTGGACACTGTCATAATCACACACACACACACACACACACACACACACACACACACACACACACACACACACACACACACACACACACACCTTCAGCAATCTACCCTCTGCTGGACAATGCTGAAGTTGTGTGTGTGTGTGATTCCAGCAATCTACCCTCTGTTGGACACTGTCATAATCACACACACACACACACACACACACACACACACATACACACACCTTTACCAATCTACCCTCCGTCGGACACTGTCATAATCACACACACATACACATTGTCCGGCAGAGGGTAGATTGTTGAGGTGTGTGTGTATGTGTGAGTGTGTGTGATTATGACAATGTCCAACAGAGGGTAGATTGCTGGAATCACACACAAAGACACATACACACACACACTTTTAGCAATCTGCCCTCTGCTGGACACTGTCATAATCACACACACACACACACACACACACACACACACACAAACCGTTAGCAATCTACCCTCTGCTGGACGCTGTCATAACACACACACACACACACACACACATATACACACCTTTAGCAATCTACCCTCTGCTGTACACTGTCATAATCACACACACACACACACACACACACACACACACACACACACACACACAGACCTTTAGCAATCTACCCTCTGCTGGACACTGTCATAATCACACACACACACATGCACACACACACACACACACACACACATACACCTTTAGCAATCTACCCCACTGTTGGACACTGTTATAATCACGCACACACACACACACAAACGCACACACATAATCACACATACACACACACACACACAGACCTTTAGCAATCTACCCCACTGTTGGACACTGTCATAATCACGCACACACACACACACAAACGCACACACATAATCACACATACACACGCACACACACACAGACCTTTAGCAATCTACCCCACTGTTGAACACTGTCATAATCACGCACACACACACACACAAACACACACACAAAATCACACACACACACACACACACACACACACACACACACACACACACACACACACACATACACACACCTTTAGCAATCTACCCTCTGTTGGACACTGTCATAATCTCACACACACTCACTGTTTTTCACAAAAATATACTTTATTCATAAAATAGCTTCAAGAACATTCCAATCCATTTCAAAATCACCATCACAAAAGTACAATCAGGTTCTACTTTTACAACATGTATCACGAGGTGCATCAATACAATCAATGAATATTACAATCAATTGCAGACATTCATTTTGAGCTGTACAGCCTGAGGGGCTCTTTACAGTTCCCAGCCCCTCGGTGCACTGTGGCAGAAAGGTCTTAGGCAGCGACCCTTCCCCATTGGGCCTTTGCAGTGGCTGCCCCAAGCTTTAGTGCATCCCTCAGCACGTAGTCCTGGACTTTGGAATGTGCCAGTCTGCAACACTTGGTCGGGGACAACTCTTTGCGCTGGAAAACCAACAGGTTTCGGGCAGACCAAAGAGCGTCTTTCACCGAGTTGATGATCCTCCAGTTGCAGTTGATGTTTGTCTCGGTGTGTGTCCCTGGGAACAGCCCATAAAGCACAGAGTCCTGTGTCACAGAACTGCTCAGGATGAACCTCGACAGAAACCACTGCATCTCTCTCCAGACCTTCTTTGCAAAGGCACAATCTACAAGGAGATGAACAACGGTCTCTTCCCCACCACAGCCACCTCGAGGGCAACGTGCAGAGGGGGTGAGACTCCTGGCATGTAGGAAGGATCTGATGGGGAGGGCCTTTCTCACCACCAGCCAAGCTACATCTTGGTGTTTGTTGGAAAGTTCTGGTGATGAGGCGTTCTGTCAAATGACTTTGACAATCTGCTCAGGGAAACCATCCCACAGGAACCACCCTCTCCTTTTCCCTCAGGGCCTTTAAGACATTACGTGCCGACCACTGCCTGATGGACTTGTGGTCAAAAGTGTTTCTCTGCATAAATTTTCCCACGAGGGACAGGTGGTACGGCACGGTCCAACTACTTGGAGCATTCCGCGGCAGCGTGGCCAGACCCATCCTTCGCAACACCGGGGACAGGTAGAACCTCAGCACGTAGTGACACTTGGTGTTTGCATACTGAGGGTCTACGCACCGCTTGATGCAGCTTCACACAAAGGTGGTCATCAGTATGAGGGCGATGTTGGGCATGCTTTTCTCACCCTTTATCTAGAGGCTTGTACATCGTGTCCCTGCGGACATGATCCATTTTCGACCTCCAGATAAAGCGGAAGATGGCTCGGGTGATCTCCATCACGCAGGAGTGTGGAATGGGCCAGACCTGTGCCACGTACAGCAACAGCGAGAGTGCCTCACACCTGATGACCAGGTTCTTACCCGCAATGGAGAGGGAGCGTCGCTCCCACATACCCAGTTTCCTTTTCACCATAGACACTCGCTTCTTCCAGTTTCTAACGCATGCCCTGGTCCCTCCGAACCATATCCCCAGCACCTTCAGGCCATCAGCCCTGACAGTGAAGGGGACAAAGGATCGGTCAGCCCAGTTCCCAAAGAACATAGCCTCGCTCTTCCCACGATTTACCTTGGCTCCCGAGGCCAGTTTGAACTGGTTGCAGATGTGGATCAGTCTGCGCACCGACAGCGGACCCGAGCAGAAGAAGGCGACATTGTCCATGTACAGGGAGAATTTGACCTGAGTGCCTCCACTGCCTGGGATCGTCACTCCTCTTCTGCCCGGATCCTTCCTGATGGACTCAGCAAAGGGTTCTATGCAACACACAAACAGGACAGGGGAGAGAGGGCAGCCCTGCCTGACTCCAGATTTAATCGGAAAGCTATCTGATTCCCACCCATTGATTGAGACTGCACTACTGATGTTAGTGTAGAGCAGTTGGATCCAAATGCGAATTCCCTCCCCAAACCCTATTTTGGAGAGCACATCCACCATATAGGTGTGTGATATTCTGTCAAAGGCCTTCTCCTGATCCAGGCTGATGAGGCAGGTGTCCACACCCCTGTCCTGTACATAGGCAATCGAATCCCTGAGCAGCGCAAGGTTGTCAGAGACCTTCCTGCCCAGCACAGTGCAGGTCTGGTCAGGGTGAATCACCAATTCCAGAGCGGACTTGACCCGATTGGCGATGACCTCGGACAGAATCTTATAGTCCACATTAAACAGTGAAATGGGTCGCCAATTTCTAATTTCCTCCCTTTCCCCCTTGTGCTTGTAGATGAGGGTGATAATGCCTTTCCTCATGGATTCTGACATACTGCCGGCCAGGAGCATACTCTCGTACACTCCTAGCAGGTCTGGGCCGATCCAGTCCCACAGAGCCGAATACAACTCCACCAGCAAGCCGTCACTTCTGGGAGTTTTACTCTTCTCGAAGGGCTCAAGGGCCTTAGTCAGTTCATCAGGAGTTACCGGTTTGTCCAGGCTCTCCTGCGTACTGTCGTCTAAGACATCCGTGATAGAGGACAGGAAGGACTGGGAGGCCGTGCTGTCTGTGGGCTTCACGTCATACAATCCAGCATAAAAGGATTTGCTGATCCCCAAAATGTCGGACTGTGATGACTTTACTGAGCTGTCTTCTTCCTTCAGGCTGCTGATCACAGAGCTCTCTCTGAGGCAAAGAGCGAGGCTTGCTGGCTCTTCACCTCTTGGAGTTCCTCCTTGACATCGACCCCCATCAACTGCAGCCGGAGCAGATTTTGCATGTTTTTCTGGAGTCGGGACATTTCCCTCTGTTCCTTTCTCGCTTCTGGGTGCCTTTGAGGATGAAAAACCTCTTCATGTTTCCCTTGATCACTTCCCACCAGTGTGTCAGTGACTCAAAGAGGTGCTTCACAGTTCTCCAACTTTTGTAATCCCTCTTGAGCTCCTCAATGTTCTCTGGGCTCAGCAGTTGCACGTTTAGCTTGCATGCCCCCCTGCCCACCCTCTGGTCCTTCTCTAAGTGACAGTCAGCCAGTAGGAGGCAGTGGTCAGAGAAGAACGCCAGCTTGACATCGGTGGATCTGACTGTGAATGCACAGGACACAAACAGGAAATCTATCCTGGAACAGACGGACCCGTCAGGCCGCGACCAGGTGTATCTACGCTGTGCTCCGTCTGCAGGGTTGCTGAAGACGTCGTGCAGTTTGGCATCCTTTACTGTTTCCATCAGGGATCTGGATGTAGCGTCCAATCTGCTGTCGGCCCTGCCGGATCGTCCAGCTGCATCGATGATGCAGTTGAAGTCACCGCCCAGAATGACCGGCCTGGAGGTTGCCAGCAGCAGTGGGAGCTGCTGAAAAACCTCCAGCCGCTCAGCCCCTTGTGACGGGGCGTAGACATTAATTAACCAGAGTGGAGCATTCTTATACATTACGTCTGCTACGAGGAGGCGCCTGCCCACCACCTCCTTAACCTGGGAGACGGTGAAGCTGCCTCCCCGCAGCAGAATCCCCAGGCCGGAGGAACGAGAGTCGTTTCCTCCTGACCAGATCGATGGCCCATGGGACCACCATCGTGACCATTGCCTGTAGGAGCTGAGGTGCGGTATTGCACACTCCTGCAGAAACAACAGGTCAGCTTTGACCTTGGCAAGGTAGTCCAAGGTCGCAACACATCGCGTAGTAGATTTAATGCTACGCACAGTTATGGATACAACCTTTACACCCATTTTAAAGCATTTAGTCTCTTACCAAACCTGTTGTCTCTGAGAGTCCCAGACCTTTGGTCTGCTCCTGCAAACCCCTAGTGTTCACAAATTGCCTCACTTTGGATAGGCTGAGGAAAGCGTCCTGAACCTCCCCATTGGAGATGTTCTGCTCGGGTGGCATCTGGGGGTCCGTGCAGAGAGCGGGGTTTGAAATGACCTCTGTTGGAGGAGCTTCTCCAATCCTCTCCCCCTCTGGGTCGTTGCTGCTCCCAGCTTCCCGGAGCTGGGGTGCGCTGAGCACCTCACTGCTCCCAGATTCCTGGGGCTGTGGTACACTGGCCTCTTCGGGTAGTAGGCAAAGTTGGGGTTCGCTGGTCTCCACATTGTCTCCAATGTTCTGGAGCTCGGGTGTCTCGTCCTCCAACTCCCTAGATCTTTGCTGCTTCTTCTGTAAGTGCCGCCCTGGCACTTCTTCGTCTGGAGAGCAGCTGCCCTTGTTATCCGTGTCGGATGGGAGACGCCTCTTTCCACTTGTCTGGGAAGTGGCTTGGTCCCTTCTTAGCCCCTTCTTCCTTTTGGCTCTCTTTACCAGCTGCCACTCCTCTTGCTGATTTTCTGCTGCTTCCTCCTCCTCTTCCATTGATTCACTCTCCTGAGGAGTGGGAGGATCAAGGGGCAGTGCTGTTGATTGGCTGTCTGCTGCCTCAATCTTTTCCTCCAACTTATCTCTCTCTGTGTCTTCCTTTGTCCCGTTGTTCTCACTGGGGGCCATGGTGGTTGGAGTGTTGCAAGTGTCCTGGCTGGTAGTGACATGACGCATTTCTTTTGCTTCCCTCTCATTGGCTTTGGCTGCCTGTGCGGCAGTGTTTGGGGCAGGTCCTGTAGAGGTGGCCTGCCTCGCCACACAGGTTGACGCACTTAGTCTGTTTGCAGTCCTTCGTCTGGTGCCCTTCCTGTTTGCAGTTCTTGCAGAGGGAGGCACTGCAGTTGACCGCCACATGACCAGACTTGCCGCATGAATGACAAAGCTTGGGTCGCCCAGCGTAGACAAGGAAGCCATGGCTTCCCCCAAAAGCGAAGCTGGAAGGAGGGCGGAGGTTGGCTCCCTTACTGTCGGTCTTGAGCTTGACCTTGACCTGGTGTTTGCATGTTCAAATCCCAAAGGCGTCTCTAACCTCGGTGCAGCTCCCAACTTTGTCGATGTTCCTGGTGAGGAAGGTGAACACATCAGTGACAGGGACGTAGGGGTTGTAGAGATGCACAGTTACCACATGGTCCCATTGCAACAGCAGAGCAAAGAGCGGCTCCACTGTCAGGATCTTCATCTCCGGCTGGCCTCTCTTCTCCTCGAACACCTTCAGGAACTTGACGCAGGCTGCCACTCACTTGAAAGTCACGTTGAAGTATCCAGCTCTGGGGAAATCTTGCAGGGAATAGATCTCCTCCGCTTCAAATCCAGACGCCTTCAACAGAATCTGCTTGATGAAGAAGGCTCGATCCATGGGTGCTCCTCCTCCGCTGTCCTACATCGTAACCTGGACGGTGTAATATACCCCATACTATGGGGCTTGACTGGTTATAGCCATCGCTTCACGACTACACTTGCTCTTAGCCAAAAGGCCGAGAAGCGATGCTGGTGCCGCCCTTGAATTCCTCCTGTTGAGTGCAAGAATCCTTCTCCTCGATTCCCTCCTGAGTCGCGGTGTCTGCAGCGACTTCTCCCAGACTGCTTCAGTCACTTCTCACCAGCGCCCACAGAGTAGTGACAGTAGAACCCTGATCCCAATCCCATTAGCTGATGAGACACCAGGAAGATGCGCCCATATCCCCGGGCTGTCTGTTTCCACTGTGGCAGAGGGGTTTCAGGCAGAGCTAGGGTTGGCTGGTAATTGTAGACTTTCAAGAGACACGACTTCAATGCTACGTGAGCAGGGCGAGCCTTTTGCCCACCTTCCCAGTGAATTTCAAACCTAGCAGCCTAGAAGAGGCTTTTGCGCCTTGTGTAGCCAGGCAGCCGCAGCTGTCCCTTCTAACTGAGTTCAGCTGACAGGTGAAAGAAGAAGGGCTTGCATTTATATAGCGCCCTTCAGAAGAGTTCCAAAATTATTTGTCAACAAATATGAATTGTTGTTCGCTTGACATTTGCCATTCTTGCAAATCTGTCCTGAGGCATGGCTGCACTGCGATGGTCAGGGGGTCAGCTCTGAGGGAAGACAGCACAGTTGGAGCTGGGCAGTACTGGGATGGTACCACTCTATCAGAGGGTCAGTAGTGAGGGAGGACTGCACTGCCAGAGGTTCAGTGCTACTGGATTACTGCCCTTCTGGGGGTCGGCCAGTAGTAAGGGCATGCTACACTGTCAGCGGGTCGCTACTGAGGGAGCGCTATTTGTTGGAGCAGCACTACTGAGGGAGAGCTGCTATGTCAGCAGCTTAGCACACAAGGAATGCTGGGCTGTCAAAGTGGCAACACTGAGCGAATGCCACCCTGTCAGAGGTACCATTTATTGGGACAAAGTTCCAAATCAATGCTCCATCTGCCCTCTCAGGCGCAAGTAACAGATCCAGCTCTACACTGTTTCATACCAAGGCGGGGAGCTCTCCCTGATGTCCTGAATGGAATATGTACCTCTCAATTAACATCACTGAAACGAGACACCCCAGTTGTTATCATACATCTATTTGGGGGGTTGCTGGCAGTGCACAAACTGGCTGCTACATTTCTGCTACAGTTCCTGTGCTGCATTTTACAGTGAAGTGCTCTTCGACCTGCTGAGGTCATGAAATCTGCTTCAGGAACGAGAATCTCTTTGACTTTTGCCCTTTTTGCCTCTCCCTGAAAGAGCAGGCATGCCTAAGTCCATTTTAAACGCTTGGGGGAGGGGATTGAAATAGAATCGCCCTGATTGCTGCAATTGAGAGGAGGATGAGAGTCTGGCCGAATAAGGCAGCCATTAGGTTAGTGCTATTACCGCATGATGCACAAATGCATTGGCATCTCCTGAAAGCTCTCACTGAGACGCACATGTGAGGCAGCTCTGCCTGTAACAAAGATGCTTCCACTCAACCATGCACAGACAACCCAATACATGACGCATTGCCAAATTCAGCCCGCTTCCGCTTTGTATTCATGAAAGTCAGACAAAAAATCAGCTTGTTTTCTTGTTGCTCCCTGGGTTGAAGGTCCCCCGGCAATTATTACCCTTCTTTTGTTCTATGATCCCCAGGGATTGCGATTCTCCACCACCCCTCCCCCCGGCCTCAATTGGTTTTATTTGGGGTCTTTGATACCAGCTCTCCTCCCCATTCCAACTCCACCTTAACATCTTCCCCGTACCTCCCCCACCCCTCGCCCCCCCGGCCACCCCCCGGATCTCCACACTACATCCCTCAGTCGTTCACGTCGGGGACCTGTGATTCCTTCCACAGTCAAAGATCTCCAAAGGTTGCAATTTCTCCCTCTTCCATCCATGTTCCTTTAGGATTGTCATTCTGCCCTAGGGTGATGACCTCCAGGGGCTGCGGTTCATCCCCCTGTCATTGATAAGCCTGGGTTAGGATGCTTCCCACAGTCAGTGACCCTGAGTCAGTGATTTAACTCCTCCCCCCACCCCCCTCCCCTCCACCTCCACCCCCCCGCCCCCCAACCCCATGTGGATGTCTCCAGGGATTGTGATTCTCCCTCTAACAACCAGAAACATGGCAACGGGAGGAAATATATATTTCACCTCCCTTCAGCCCCTCTGTACCTTTGCTGTGTCAGAATATTAATGGCAGTGTTTGTAAAGGAGATCGGGGATGAGTGAGAGATTCCGGCATGTCCGCGAGAATGGGATGGGCAGTTTGATGTGGTGCAAGAATGGTTTTGGAAACCATTCCAAAGAGAGACAGTCCTTGGGAAAGGTGGTTCTTCCAACTGACCAATAAGGCATTGAGATTTGTATGGATCCCCCAAGGGTCGGAATGAACCAACAGAAATCAAATGGAAGCACAAGGCAAGGACATTTTATTATCAAAAAGGATGTTCACCAAAACATTAAATACTAATTCAGCAGAGGTTATAAAGCCACAATTCCATGACCGTGCCTTATCAAAAACAAGCGAGAAGGGATAAGGAACACATTGACCAGAATAGCACTAATTGTGAGCGACTTCAGTTCTATGGAGAGAATAAAAATGGTGACATTATTATCCTGAGAGCTGGAGGGAAGGTCGGGAATCGGTGTCCCAAGTCCTAACTGTTTTTGCAAGAATAAAGAGGACAAACTGTCTCCAGCGGCGAAGTGGCCAATAACCAGAGGACAGAGATTTAACATTGTTCCCATTAGAACCGAAGACACTGGTAGCATTTTATTGTTATTATTATTATTTGGCGAGTTGTTCTGATTCGGAATGCATTGCCAAAGACGTGGTGGAAGCAGGTTCAACCGTGATGTGCAAAACATAGCTGGATACATATTCAACAATGAATCACTGGTAGGGCTATCGGGAAAGAGCAGACTAGCGAGGCAGGCAAATTTAAAACATGTGGGAGGGTAGAGACGGAGCAAAAGAGATAAAGAGGAGCAAAAAAAAACAAAGCAGTGCACAAAAAAAGAGTGGGAGAAATGACGATTAAATTCAGAGAGAGCTGAGGAAGAAAGAACAGAAAATGTGGGAACTGAAAGAGACACCAATAAATTGAGATGTAGAAAGAGAGACAGAGAGAGATAGAGATGTCCAAAAATAGATAGAGAGTTTGAGAAATATAAAGAGGTCCAAAAAAGGGGGTACGTAGAGAGAGAGAGACAGAGAGTGTTGGAGATTTAGAGAGAGGGACAGGTAGAAAGCTGGCAGGAGGGGAAATATAGAGGACAATATATGTCGAGGTGGAGATTTAGAAAGAGTAACAGAGGAAGAAGTATAGAAAGAGAAATATGAATTACAGTGAACAATCACAAGACAAACCAAAGAATCTTCGAAACCTCTGTATTTGGATAAAAAAAAAACATTTATCTCTCCTATTTGCCCACCCCACCCCTCATCTTGTTCACAATGTGTGGGGTGAGTTCCCATTGGTCCCAGTCAATGTTAAATGTGACCATGTGTTCTTGTGAATTGCAGCACCGAAGCTCGGGAGATCTTTCTGTTTCTCTCCACATGTGAAGTGAGTTTGAGAGGTGGGTAGCAGCAGCGCCAGGTGAAGGGGAATAAACAGAGAGACTTTGGCAGGGTTCATATCCGAGACACCAGCAGCTCAACTAATGCCTTTTCTTTTCCGAAGCAATATAATTCGGAATGAATCAGAGTATCACTATGACTGGGCAAACTAAGCAAAGCAAACTCCAGCATCACTTCACACCATGAGTGCCATCAGAAAAATAAGACAGCAGAGCGCAGCTGGTTTTGATGTGATCTTTGGGGCTGCAGTTGATGTGGTGTTCCTAGCTGTCGTCCATGTGCTGTTTGCAGCTGCGGTCGGAGTGCTGGTTGCAGCCGCGGTCGGAGTGCTGGTTGCAGCCGCGGTCGGAGTGCTGGTTGCAGCCGCGGTCGGAGTGCTGGTTGCAGCCGCGGTCGGAGTGCTGGTTGCAGCCGCGGTCGGAGTGCTGCTTGCAGCCGCGGTCGGAGTGCTGCTTGCAGCCGCGGTCGGAGTGCTGGTTGCAGCCGCGGTCGGAGTGCTGGTTGCAGCCGCGGTCGGAGTGCTGGTTGCAGCCGCGGTCGGAGTGCTGGTTGCAGCCGCGGTCGGAGTGCTGGTTGCAGCCGCGGTCGGAGTGCTGCTTGCAGCCGCGGTCGGAGTGCTGCTTGCAGCCGCGGTCGGAGTGCTGGTTGCAGCCGCGGTCGGAGTGCTGCTTGCAGCCGCGGTCGGAGTGCTGGTTGCAGCCGCGGTCGGAGTGCTGCTTGCAGCCGCGGTCGGAGTGCTGGTTGCAGCCGCGGTCGGAGTGCTGGTTGCAGCCGCGGTCGGAGTGCTGGTTGCAGCCGCGGTCGGAGTGCTGGTTGCAGCCGCGGTCGGAGTGCTGCTTGCAGCCGCGGTCGGAGTGCTGGTTGCAGCCGCGGTCGGAGTGCTGGTTGCAGCCGCGGTCGGAGTGCTGGTTGCAGCCGCGGTCGGAGTGCTGGTTGCAGCCGCGGTCGGAGTGCTGGTTGCAGCCGCGGTCGGAGTGCTGGTTGCAGCCGCGGTCGGAGTGCTGGTTGCAGCCGCGGTCGGAGTGCTGGTTGCAGCCGCGGTCGGAGTGCTGGTTGCAGCCGCGGTCGGAGTGCTGGTTGCAGCCGCGGTCGGAGTGCTGCTTGCAGCCGCGGTCGGAGTGCTGCTTGCAGCCGCGGTCGGAGTGCTGGTTGCAGCCGCGGTCGGAGTGCTGCTTGCAGCCGCGGTCGGAGTGCTGCTTGCAGCCGCGGTCGGAGTGCTGGTTGCAGCCGCGGTCGGAGTGCTGGTTGCAGCCGCGGTCGGAGTGCTGGTTGCAGCCGCGGTCGGAGTGCTGGTTGCAGCCGCGGTCGGAGTGCTGGTTGCAGCCGCGGTCGGAGTGCTGGTTGCAGCCGCGGTCGGAGTGCTGCTTGCAGCCGCGGTCGGAGTGCTGCTTGCAGCCGCGGTCGGAGTGCTGCTTGCAGCCGCGGTCGGAGTGCTGGTTGCAGCCGCAGTCGGAGTGCTGGTTGCAGCCGCAGTCGGAGTGCTAGTTGCAGCCGCAGTCGGAGTGCTAGTTGCAGCCGCAGTTGGAGTGCCAATCGTACTTGTGCTGCTACCTTAAAGGACAAATTCAGAAGAGGGGGGAAAAGAAAGGAGAAACAATATGTAAAGAATGTATTTTCAATCCCCCAGGCACAAGCTTGTTTTTCAAGCACAAACATAAATTGCTGGAAAAACTCAGCAGGTCTAACTGCATCTGTGGAGGGTAAAACATAGTTAAAATTTTGAGTTCTTCAGAGCTCTGAAGGAGAGTCAAAGGGACTCGAAACGTTAACTCTGCCTTTCTCTCCATAGATGCTGTCAGACCTGCTGAGTTTTTCCAGCATTTTCTGTTTCTCGAGGAAACCAAACGCCTTGGCATCCTGAGGCAGCTCGGAAAAATGAATGGCCCTGACAGGGAGTCACCAGCCAACACCTCGGTGGAAGACCTGCTACAGGAGACTTTGGTCTCTCATGTCGCCCCAGAAGTAACATTCACACTAACTGGGGCCGATTGGGTTACCTGATGCACAAATGGAAAATTCACATCTCTCTTGTGCGCTCCTGTGGTCGCTCAGAACTGAGCACAGAGCACACAATGACTCAACGCTCAGCTCAGGAGTAGGAAGAAGGTATTTCAGCAGCACACACTACCCCTCCTGATGCAATATCCTGGCTTGACCACCTTGATGTAAAATTATTGCTCTATATCCAGCCATACGGAAAAAAGAAGCTCTACCCCTGGAATGTTTCCTGCAATGATTGCGTTAAGTGCAGGAATCAATTTGGCGATTACAGTGGGCATCCTTGGAGAGGAGGGTGGGGTGTCCGTTGTTACTCTTGAGGCTCTCTGCAGCTGGCCAATTCGTTAATTTAGTTTCTTAGTTAACTGACGCTGATGTGAGCATCAAGATAGGCTTACGGGCACTGGAAGTGGGCTACAGAATTGGGAGCTAAAGCATTTGTCATGTGCCACTTGGCGAATAAGTCCCAAACTGGGAAAGGATTGGTCACTCCCTTCACCATCAAAGTTCAGCACTCGGGCTTTTTGGGGTTTAAGAAAATGGGAGGTGACCTCTTTGAAACATGCCATACTCTGAATATGTTTTACAGAGTAGACACTGAGGGATGGGCAGGTCTTAGCAGTGGGTCGGCTTCTCAGGGAGACCAATCTAGCATTTATGAGTGAGTCAGGAGAACTGCCAGCTGTGAACCTTGGCAATTCTCGACTCCAGACTGTTATAAATGCTCCTTGGTTGAGCATGTTCATTGGCTGTGATTCATGCCATGTTTTTGTTTCCCATCTGGCGGGAATGGATGGAATACAGGGAGCAGGACGTTAGGATGGAATTGAACAGGACAGTGGAGATGGGATTGTGTTAAGTCTCGGGGGCAGACTCCACAAGCCGCATTGCTTGCTCCTGTTCCTATTTCGTCCATTTTTATCATCATTTGAAAACAGCAGGAGTACCGGTGTCCCAAAGGCTACATGTTTAGCATGAATAATGGGAGAATGAGGTGAAGTGATGAGTGGAACTGTTTGTGCAGTGAGCTGCTATGACTTGGGCACAGAGTTAAAAGGGCAGTAGAAGCAGCCTCAAGAGTCACATTTTAAAGTGGATTGCTCAATCCTTGAAGGGGTCAATTTTAAACAGCTGTGGGCAAAGGGCAGCAAAGTGAGGTGGCCTAAATTAGTAAATCACCCTCTTAAATATTTGACGCAGGGACAATGGCCGAATTTGTTGTCTCGATCTACGGCTCTTCAGACACCCTGGAGACTGATTGATTCAACATCTGATAATGTCAGGAAATCTCAGCACCCTTCCACCTGCACACCAAACATCAATTTTACTGGCAATGCAGTTCAGCAGCTCAAGCGCATGTCCTGCTCCGAGATTTCTCAGGACACAAAAAGGGCCTAGCAATAGCCCGCTGGTACTGCGATGGGCTCACCCTTACCTGCACCGTCTGTTTCCCTATTGCACAGAGCACCAGCACAGCACCTGAGCATCTTCAGGGATATGAAAAATTCAGCCAAATTGTCAGGTTGTGTGCAGATATTCTCAGTAACACAGGCTTTGGTGAAAAGGGCCATGCCACCATCTGCAGTAAATAGAAGAAAGTCGTTTACCTTCAACATAACTGAAGCTTGTCAGAAATGATTTCATTATCCAGATACAGACTAAATGGCGTGGATGAATTCGTTTGACTTTTACGCCCATCCAAAGGTTTCATGAACACATTTTCTGAGGCCAGCTTTATAGTTTTCCATTCATGTTAAATGAATATTGACTAAAAGGAGCTGGCACCAAAGAGGGGATGAAAAGCTGGCGCCAGGTCAGCAATGGATGGTGATGCAGGCTTGAGGTGTGAATGACCTACTCCTGCTCCTATTTCTTATGTTCCTACACTGCCCGCAACTAGTACTGCATTCTTATTAATTCCTCGCACTTGAACGGCCATGCCATGGCTGCTTTGCTCATCCACACAACACCCAACACTTTCATCCATACAGGCTGCAAGCACCATGTGCTGCTAAGCTTCCTCGATGTCTATCTTCACCACAACTGCCTCAAAATCAGCCACACGCCCTCGTCCCTGACTGCGGACCTAAGCAGAAGACCCTATCCTTAGGGGTGTAGCTGCTTCCTGTTGCAATGTTTCCAGCTAACTTTCCCCCCTCCCCAATTCACTGCCACACCTGCAGCTCAGCCTCCAGCTCAATGACACTGAACCAAAGCTCCTCAAGCCTCAGGTACTTGCTGGAGATGTGTTTGCCCTGGGTCTCCCCAGTGTCCAGTAAAAGCCACATTCTGCAGTCACAACACATCACCTGCTTTGCCAGCTTTGTTAATTTATTCTTAATTAATGTATAATTTAAAAAAAAACACTGCTACTCCCAATATCAGATGCTACTGTTAGTAAACCTGAATGCAACTAATTAGATACAATCACCTGTAAGTTACAGGGCTTTTAGAGATAAGTGGGCAAAATATTTACCAGCTAATCACTTTTGGGTTTCCCTGTGAAATCACACTTTGATTCCCCTCACAACATAGCCACTCTGCTCTAGAGCCACGGACTGGACTGGAAAGGCTAGCTATTCTCAGTGGTGGCCACAGCCTCCAGGCCCTCTTTCCGCCAACTCTTGCAGGTGCTGGTTGCTGCCCGCAGGTGCTCTTTTGAACCACTCTTCAAAGCGGTGGCAACTGTCTCCTGGTCCCCTTTTAGCAAACTCTTATCGGTGTGCTTACTGCCTCTTTTCCCCTGCACATCTAGTGGTGATTGCTGCACTTGGAGCCTCCACTTAAGCGCCCTATAGAGGGGTTTAGTGAATGGGCAACAAGATGGTAGAAGGAGTATAAGGTAGGGAATATCTGAAGTTATTCACATTGGTCGCAACAATAGGAAAGCAGAATAATATTTCAAAGGTGTGAAAGGTGTATCTGTTGATCCTCAAGGAGTCATGGGTATGCTCATATGAGACTTGCATAAAGTAGCATGCAGGCCCAGCAAGCAGTGGGAAAGCAAATGCATGTTGCCCTTTATTGCAAGGGTATTAAAGTACACAAATAAAGAAGTCTTGCTGCATTGGTGTAGGCTTTTGGTGAGGCCACATCTGGATCACTGTACAGTTTTGGTCCCCATATTTAAGAAAGGGTATTGTTGCATTCGAGGCACTACAACCAAGGTTCACTGAATTTGCCCCTGGGGTGGCGGGGATGTCTCATGGTGAGAGGTTCAGTAAATTGGGTTTATATTCTCTGGAGTTTAGAACAATGGGAAGCAATCTCATTGAACCCCAAACAAAAAGACAATGGGAAGGGGATTTATGTGATGGCAGGTGACAGACTGGTCGGGGAATCTAAAACAAAGCAGCGCAGTCTCAGGTTAAGGGGACGGTCACTTAGGGTAAAAGATTAGGGGAAATTACGCCACCCAAAGGGTGGTAAACCTTTGGAATTCCACACATCTGGGAGCTGTGGATGCTCCGTGGTTGGGTACGGGTACGACTGGGAGAGACAATTTTTGGTCTATCAGGGGGCATATGGGGGAGGGGCGAGCGGGAAAGTAGATTTGAAATCTAAGATCAGCCATGATCTTATTGAATTTTGGAGTGAGCTCGAGAGGCCATACTGCCTATTCCAGGATTTAACTGTTGCCAGCGCAAGGGGTGCAGACAGTAACGGCACAAGCAACAAAATACAATGTGCATTACAGAACCAACTAATTGATACATCCGCACTTCTGTTTAAAAAGCTAAATTTAAAACCTAAAACCGGTCGAGGCGCTGAATGAACCTCTCGAACAATAGACGCGCCTCCGGAGAACAACCTCACGGTTTTCTACGGCCACATTCAGGGCCCATGCGGGGGTAGCGGCCTCTGCAAGAGGGGGGCTACTTGCAGAGCACAGGAGACCTGAAGGTGAGTGGGACAAATTAAGTAGCTCTTAAATAGCTCACAGGCACCGCAAAAGTAAGTGGGTCCAACAGCCTATGGATCTCTGCACCGGAAGGTAACTCTGTTAAAACCGATTAAAACAGAGCAATGTCATGATCCATGTTGATCTTTTCGCCAAAAATAGGCGGAGGGTAGTTGGGGGGGTGGGGGGGGGGGGTGATGGGAGAAGGAGGAGAGGCCTCAATTTTGAGCAACTCGAAAATCCAGTATCAGATAATGGAAGAGTAAAGTTGAACTTACTGAGCAAGTTATTGCCTGATGCAGTCAAGCACCGATTCTCCTGGCCCACACATTTCACCTTTTTCTGAACTTCAGTGCAGGCCGCGGAGTTACTCCTGTAACACCCGAAACATTTCAATCCATTCTCGGTCCTATTGGCGGGATCTGAAAAGAAGGGACAATATAACGGCCACTGGAGAGCACCAGTCTCATCAAGCTAAACAGAACCCGCTTGATACAAACATATCGGTTCAACGCAACAGGCTTGAGTTATTCTTGAACAGTAAAAATCGGCCCCTGGGTGTTAGTCCCCACCCGGAATTCGTTTTCAGTCGGGATGAATGGGACACTCATGGTCCTCAGATGCAATGTAGAGGGGAGGGGGAGGTGGGGTAAAACTAGCGCCGACTCATTAACTTCAATCATAAACACCCGAGAGAGGGGGAAAAAAACACTCACAAAATGGCAAGGATGAACTTGCCACGCATGTTTCTAAGTGTGAAAGCATGAGGGTTCACAATGAGACCAAGTGCCCTCTCTATGTCCTGAAGTGTCAATTGGAAACCGTGGCGGTTGAGCAAGGTATTGCATTGAACTATATATCCTTAGGCTGGTAAATCCACTTCAGCATCGCTGGATATTAATTGGAATTGATACTTTGACAACAATGTTTACACATAGATATGAGAATACAACAATGGCTTTTATTGATCCAACACCATCAACATCATAATACGTTCTAGTGCCCCCTCCCCTCCTCCCCCCCCCCCCCCCCCCCCCCCCAACGGGAGTGATTCGTGCTTCTCAAAGTAAAATTGGCACAGGATCACTTAATTGGGTATTCGGACAGGTGACCGCAAGTTTGATCAAAGGAAGAGGTTTCTGGGTGTTAAGAGCGGTAGGGAAAGGATCATTTGTGGGATTCTCTTCAGAGATCCGGGCAGCTGAAGCTGCAACAGAAGAAGGTCACAAAGGTCGCGATGAAAACCATGGGGGTGGGGTGGATAGGGGAGGGTTGTAAGAAATTGGGACCTTAAGTAAACGGGTATTTTCTGCGTTTTGTGTGATTAGCTAAATAGCCTTGATTCTCTCTTTTTGGAAAGAGGATTTCTAAATAGTTTGACCTCTAAACAGCCTTCGTTCAGGCTGCCATGTTGACATTCCTAAGCTGATAGAATGGCGTCTTGTGTACCCCCTTTATCTATGTAAGTGTTTAGAAAGGGCCGGGATATGACCGTCAGCAGGATGTAAACTAACTGGTTGACCCGGAGCAGGGTGGTACACAAGTGGGGTGGCAACCACCTTGACGTTTTAAGTATCTCTCCTGTATCCATTGGTCAGAAGAATTGGATAGGTGATTGACACTAAGTAAAGTTACCAGCCCTCAGGGAAAGGGTATAAATATTGGGGTCATGCTGGTGGTCGGTTGCTCAGGTGCTGGCAAGGCGGCAGTGCTCGTTGGCCAGGTGCCTTCATCAGATGGAAGGTGGAACAGTGAGGGAGGAGGAAGATCGAGGGGAAAGGTTCCTAACACTTGGATTAGAGAGCAGAATGCTGTTATTGCAAACTACTGAGATCAACACGCTCTGCCAGGTGTGCCCTTCTCCTGCAGGATCAGTAAATTCCTCTCAACTGTTTGCTGGTCATATCCTTTTCTCTATCTAATTAGTCAATCTATCATATCTAAACTGTCGCTTCTTAATAAACTCAATAACCTATCTTAAAATTACGCACGAATAGTCGACTGCTTATCCTAGGTATCTATAGACCGGAATCTAAAACTCTCAGGGTGCACCCAAGCATTAAATAAATCTCTTGCATCCCATTGACAATATCACGCACTGAAAAAATTACCTGCAGTCGTCTGAGTATCACAAGGGATAGAGTCACAGGACTTGCTTTGCTTGGAGGCAAAAAAGCGCCCAGAGGTAAAAGATGTTCCATTCAGATTGATGACACATCCTTGCTTAATACTGTCTCTCCGTACTCCATCTGCAAAGGAAAAGGGACTGAGTGAAACTTGCAGCGTACTCTGCACGCTTAAACGAGGCTATACATTTCCTGACGGCGGTACAACAAAGTCTCACCAGATTCCCTACATGAGAGAATTGTCTTTTGACGGGAAGCTAATTAAACTTTCTCTGGAGTTTACAGAACGAGGGGTGACCTCATCGAACCATTCAAGATGCTGAAGGGGCTGGACAGGGTTAACAGTAAGGGACGGCTTGCTCTGTTGGGGATCTAGAACATAGGGGTACACTGTCAGGACAGAGGACCGGTCATTTGGGACTGAGATGCAGGGCAATTTGTTCAATCTGTGTGTTTTGAATCGTTGAAATTTTGTTGAGGATGACGATTTTCATTCAACACCGATTTTGTTTTCCCCCCTGGAAAGTAGCATTACCGAAGATGGTTGTACTCGAAATAATCCCGCATTTGGTGACCGAAACTGCACACAATATATTTCGTGGTGTGCAGATCGCTCCCGAACAGGCTTCACAGACCAGAGACCGCACTGTGAAAAGAAAGAGTGGGGAAATTTCAGTCACTTTCAGAATTTCAATTTGTGGCGTTCAGGAGATTGGTATAATCCCTGGTTTCCGTCGCTTCAATCGCAGTGTTCTGAGATTTCATAATACAGACCCACGTCACCTCCTCAAAAAAAAAATTCAATCAAAGTTGTTAGGCATGACCTCCCTCTGACAAAGCCACGCTGACTCTCCCTGATCAAACCTTGCCTCTCCAAGTGGAGATAGATTCTCTCCTTCAGAAATTTCTCCAGTTGTTTCCCTGCCACTGACGTGAGACTCACTGGCCTGTAGTTCCCTGGCTTATCCCTACAACCCTTCCTAAATAGCGGAACCACATTAGCTGTTCTCCAGTCCTCTGGCACCTCCCCCGTGGCCAGAGAGGAATTAAAAATTTGGGTCAGAGCCCCTGCGATCTCCTCCCTTGCCTCCCTCAGCAGTCTGGGACACAAATCTTCAGTTCATCCTTTCGGCACATCTTTCTATTCCTTTCTCCCTCTTCTAGTCTTCTAGCTGCCCCTCAGTTGAGATGAAGTAAGTTTCCGGGGGGGGGGGGGGGTGCGGTGATTTGTGGAGAAAACAAGAACCAACGCAGATCTGTGCCGCCGAATTCCCTGTTTCTACGCTATGAAGTGTTGCTGACCGAGAAGATAAATCATTCTGGCGGGTTGTCTTGCTCCCATCACTAATACTTGCTCTGTACCAAACCTTTCTCTCCCCTTAGGCCAAGGGATGAAATGTCATTTTTACGTGTTGCTTCCGGAATGAATATTGGACTGGAAACTGCTGTATGGCGGTTAAAGGCCCAACCAGTTTCCAGACTGATCCCGAAAATGGAAGCTGATGGTTTTTGCCGCTTCCGGGCTCCATGTACCCCAAATGGTAGACCCGAATAAACGTTAAGAACAGCTCTCGTCCTGTCAGTCAGCCTCAGTATCACAGGCATCCCGATCAGTAATTGAGAAGGGAATATTCTCACCCGCAGTAAGACGAGTGCAGATGATGGCAATGACGAATAACAGCCTCATTTTACTTTGTCTCTCCCTCGATGCACTTCGCTTGTAGCAAGCTGCAAGCCTTTCTGGAGCAGGACTTTGCAAAGCAACCGCCCGACAGCCAGCACTGCCAGTGTGACTCCTGTGTTTATTTTATAGGAAGAATGTCGCGTGATTCATATAATTGAGGTACAGCTCAAAGCTCTCTGAACATTCCTATGACATTCCACATGAAGGCGAATACCTTGATTCACAGAAACTCAAATTCCTCAAGGCCTTCGGTGACACTCTGAAGGTGTGAGGATAGCCTGTAGAAATGTGTGTACGTGATCATTGTTAATAAAACAAAAAAAGTTGGGGGGGGGGAGGGGGAAGGAACAAATACATAACGAAAATTAAAACAGCAAAACCAATATCCGCCGCTCCACTCTACACGTTGTCCGGCATTGTTTTCCGTTAGAGGCAGACGGGTTTCGGCCGTGAAAGGATATGGGGGCAGATCGGGGTAAATATTAAACGGTACGGGGACTGATCAGGAAAGTGGGTAAAATCTAAAAACAATAGTGGAGCTGTGCGGAAGGGAAGTAGTAGACTAAATAGTATATTAAAGTGGGCTAGTGAACATTCGAGTAGCTGCAGATCACATTCGTATTATGCAGTTTGAGTCTTAACTGCGTGAAGTTTTTAAGTGTCGTGTTCCCAATTTTAAGGACAATTATTAATTAATATGTGAATGAACTATGGATGTTTGGATTCTCCGCTTTCTGATTCTTCGGCGCCTTGTATTTAGTGTTCAAGGTCTCCAAAGTTTATCGTCGCTCCGTGATGTTCCTTAGTCCCATTCCCCCATTCTTTATCATGTTAATGGATGTTAATGACTACAGCGCATGAGCAGGACGGGGAGGGAAGGCCGAACGAGGCACTGAAGGCAATAGGGGTTTGAGCTGAAGAGACCGATTAAACTATGGAATAGTAACGCATATTAGAATGGCAGACATGAGGGATTAAAGTGAGTTGGGTATTGAAAGGTGTGGTGTGTGAGCAGAAGGGTGGGATCACAGTGAGTGGGATCCTAAAAGTAAGGGCGATGAAGCAGGAGAGTGGGATTGGACTGGGTAGATGAAAAAAAATAAGGGAAGTGCAGTAGGTTGAGAGCATGCGGGGACATATTTAATGGTAGGGGGTGAGCAGGGGAGTGGGGGTTGGACTGAATTGAATTATAAAGAATTTGGCGCATGCACAGGTAAATGGATTAAGCTAATTGGAACAATAAGGAGTATGGTGAGTTAGGGGTGTGGGAGCAGACTGCGTCGTGTACTAAATGCGCGCAGGAAAGGTAGACTAGACTGGTGAGAAATTTACTCACACGAGGAGTGAACAGAATAGTTTGCTTGGCGGCCGGGTTTGTTAAAGTAAGTGGGGAGTGGGCAGGAAATAAAATGAGCAGGAGATTGGCTTTAGATTGCGTAGACTATGAGAGTGTGCAGTGTGGTAGTAGACTTGAGTGCATATTAAATGGAAGGGATAGGATTAGATGGGGAAAGAAGGGTGGGGTTAGACTGCATGCCTCAAGGGAAAAAAAAAATCTGACAGTTGCGTTGACACAAAATGATGCGTTTGCGTACCTTTGCCTGTGAGTGTGTTGGTTTATCTGTGCGTTGGCAAAAGGAAGTGTTTACTTCCTTTGCTGATCCGTTAGTTCGGGGTCCAATCTGCTTTAATTGAGAGTTAGCAGCGAAGTAACAGCTGAAACAATGATCGGAATTTGAACCCTCAATTCGGGGATCTGCAGCCTTCAGCAACAAGGTCCAATTGCCTTTGAGTTTGTTCTTCCTACTTTGGTCAATAATACCCTAAAAAGTTGAGGTCAAATTTTGCATTCTGCAGAGTTTGATTCATAGTTTCCTGACTCTTAATTGACGAGCTCTCTGTTCTAATTGTAATTATTCATTAATATTTAAATGATTATTAAGGTTTTGATTCCTACTTTCTGATTCATCGATAATTAATTATCAAGTCCTTTGCTATTTGGCACCCCGCTATTGATGTTTGTTGGTGCACTTCCTCGTTCCTTACAATTGGGCGTTGTCCAATTCATAGTTCCTTCATTATTAATTATTTAATTACTGGCCTGCCTCTGGTACCAAAGTATTCCAAGCTTGGCCTAAATAGCCAAGTGGTTATGGTACTGGGTTTGTAACCCTAAGATCAAGAGTTCAAATCTCATAATGACAAACTATGAAACAATGTAACTTCATCTGAAATAGATGGAAACGGGTTTGTACTCGAAAGAGTTACAACCTCTTCACGCTTGGCCTAAATAGCTAAGTGGTTATGGTACTGGGTTTGTAACCAAAGTATTCAATTTGCATCTTTCTCTGAAATGAAAATGAGGAATAGGCAACAGGAGGGTTACGCAACATCGGTGCAGTTCCAAACTGAGCCCAAGGCCTGAGTTTGACTGTGCTCTCAAGGTTAAAAGTTGAATCCCGGTCTGAACCAGCCAGTTGAGGGACAGGACAAAAACAGAAACAGAAATACCTGGAAAAACTCAGCAGGTCTGGCAGCATCGGCAGAGAGGAACACAGTTAACATTTCGAGTCCTCATGACCCTTCAACAGAGCTAAGTAAAAATAGGAAAGGGGTGAAATATAAGCTGGTTTAAGGAGGTGGGGGGAAGGGGGGGTTGCTGTTAGGGCAAGCAGCCAGTGATAGGAGGAGATAACCAAGAGATGTCACCGACAGAATAACAAAGAGGTGTTGAAGGTGGTGATATTATCTAAAGGAATGTGCTAATTAAGAGTAGAGAGCAGGACAATCAGGGTACAGATAGCTCTAGTGGGGGTGGGGTGAAATAATACTAAAAGGGCATAAAAGGTATAGATAAACAATGGGTGGAAATACTTTTAAAAATAATGGAAATCGGTGGGAAAAGAAAAATCTATATAAATTATTGGAAAAAACTAAAAGGAGGGGGAAGAAATAGAAAGGGGGTGGGGATGGAGGAGAGAGTTAAAGATCTAAAATTGTTGAACTCAATATTCAGTCCGGAAGGCCATAAAGTGCCTAGTCAGAAGATGAGGTGCTGTTCCTCCAGTTTGCGTTGAGCTTCACTGGAACAATGCAGCAAGCCAAGGACAGACATACGGACATGAGAGCAGGGTGGAGTGTTGAAAAGGCAAGCGACAGGGGGGTCTGGATAATACTTACAGACAGAGCGAAGGTGTTCTGCAAAGAGGTCACCCAGTTTGCGTTTGGTCTCTCCATTGTAGAGGAAACTGCAATGGGAGCAATGAATGCAGCAGAGTAAGTTGAGGGAAGTGCAAGTGAAATGCTGCTTTACTTGAAAGGAGTGTTTAGGCCATTGGACGTGAGGAGAGAGGAAGTGAAGGAGCAGGTGTTGCATCTTCTGTGTTTGCATGGGAAGGTGCCATGGGAGGGGGTTGAGGAGTAGGGGGTGATGGAGGAGTGGACCAGGATGTCATGGAGGGAATGATCCCTACGGAATGCCGCCGGGGGGGGGGGGGTGAAGGTGAAGGGAAGATGTGTTTGGTGGTGGTACCATGCTGAAATGGTGGAGGATGACCCTTTGAATGTGGAGGCTGGTGGAGTGATAAATGAGGACAAGGGGGACCCTATCATGTTTCTGGGAGGGAGGAGAAGGCATAAGGGCAGATGCGCAGGAGATGGGCCGGACATGGTTGAGGGCCCTGTCAACTACCATGGGTGGAAAACCTCATTTAAGGAAGAAGGAGGACATGTCAGAGGAACTGTTTTTGAACTGTTGTTTCAGAACAGATGGAATGGAGGTGAAGGAACTGAGAGAATGGGATGGAGTCCTTACAGGAAGTGGGGTGTGTGGAGCTGTAGTCGAGATAGCTGTGGGAGTCGGTAGGCTTGTAATGGATATTGGTGGACAGTCTATCACCAGAAATTGAGACAGAGAGGTCAAGGAAGGGAAGGGAAGTGTCAGAGATGGACCATGTGAAAATGATGGTGGGGTGGAGATTGGAAGCAAAATTAATAAATTTTTCCAGGTCCCGATGAGATCATGAAGCAGCACCGAAGCAATCATCGATGTACCGGAGAAAGAGTTGTGGGAGGGGGCCGGAGTAGGACTGCAACAAGGAATGTTCCACATACCCCATAAAGAGACAGGCATAGCTGGGGCCCATGTGGGTACCCATAGCCACACCTTTTATTTGGAGGAAGTGAGAGGAGTTAAAGGAGAAATTGTTCAGCGTGAGAACAAGTTCAGCCAGACAGAGGAGAGTAGTGGTGGATGGGGATTGTTTGGGCCTCTGTTCGAGGAAGAAACAGAGATCCCTCAGACCATCCAAGTGGGGGACGGAGGTGTAGAGGGATTGGACGTCCATGGTGAAGAGGAAGCGGTTGGGGCCAGGGAACTGGAAATTGTTGATGTGATGTAACGTGTCAGAGGAATCACGGATGTAGGTGGGAAGGGACTGGACAAGGGGAGAGAGAAGGGAGTGAAGAAAGCAAGAAATGAGTTCCATGAGGCAGGAACAGGCTAACACAATCGGTCTGCCGGGACAGTCCTGTTTGTGAATTTTGGGTAGGAGGTAGAAGTGGGCCATCCAAGATTGGGTGACTATCAGGTTGAATGCTTTGGAAGGAAAATCTCCAGAGGAGATGAGGTCAGTGACAGTCCTGGAAACAATGGCTTGATGTTCAGTGGTGGGGTCATGGTCCAGGGAGAGGTAGGAGGAAGTGTCTGCGAGTTGACGCTCAGCCTCCACGAGGTAGCGATCAGTGCACCAGACAGCAACAGCACCACCCTTGTCAGCGGGTTTGATGACAATGTTAGGGTTGGACCTGAGAGAATGGAGTGCAGTAAGTTCAGAGAGAGACAGGTTAGAATGGGCGAGAGGAGCAGAGAAATTGAGATGACTAATGTCACGCCGACAGTTCTCAATGAAAATATCAAGAGAAGGTAAGAATCCAATGGGAGGGGTCCAGGTGGAGGGAGAATATTGAAGGTGTGTGAAAGGATCCATTGAATGGGGAGAGGACTCCTGCCCAAAGAAGTGAGCCCGGAGGCGAAGTTGGGGGAAGAAGAGTTCAGCATTGTGCCGAGCCTGAAATTCATTGAGATGAGGGAGTAAGGGTAAGAAACTAAGTCCTTTGCTAAGCACTGAACATTCAGCATCGGAGAGGGGAAGGTCAGGGGGTCCAGTGAATACACGGCCGGGGCTGGGATTGGAAAACGGGGTGGGGATGGAGGGACGGGCAGGGTTGGAGGGTCCTGGAAGGGTGTTGGTGTCGATGAGTTGCTGGAGCTTGCATTCCTTAGCACTTGAGAGAAAGAGAAAAAGTTTCTTGTTGAGGCGTCGGATGAGCCGAAGAATAAAATGAAACTGGAGGTACGTGCAGATTTGAAAAATGGTACGGTGGTGCTGCTGGAGGGAGAGGTCGACTGTGTTCATATGGCGGTGCATGGCACTGAGTGTGGATCTCAATGCGAAGGGAACAGCAATCCGAGGAATGTTGTATGTCCCGGAGATACCTATAAACCTGGGTGGGTTCGAAACATGAGGGATGGAATTTCAGTTGAAATCCACATGGGGTAAGTCGGAGACGGAGACAGTCACTGAGAAAGGAGATATGGCTGTGAAAGCAGGTTTTAGTAAACACATTTTCAAACACCAGAAGAGAAATGGAAAGCAATGAAGGTGAACAAGACAAAAGAGAGATTCGAAAATCCTGACGGAGAGTAGAACAAAACTTCTTCAAGGTATTTCTTGAAGAGGAGTGGCAGTCAATTAAACACAGAGATAAAAACAAAAAACTGTGGATGCTGGAAATCCAAAACAGAAACAGGAACAGAAATACCTGGAAAAACTCAGCAGGTCTGGCAGCATCGGCGGAGAAGAGAACAGTTGACGTTTTGAATCCTCATGACCCTTCAACAGAACTAAGTAAAAATAGGAAAGGGTGAAATATAAACTGGATTAAGGTGGGGGGGGGAGGGGGGAAGGGTGGCGTTGTTAGGACAAGCAGCCAGTGATAGGAGGAGATAACCAAAAGATGTCACGGACAAAAAAACAAAGGGGTTTTGAAGGTGGTGATATTATCTAAAGGAATGTGCTAATTAAGAGTAGAGAGCAAAACAAGCTAGGTACAGATAGCTCTAGTGGGGGTGGGGTGAAATAATACTAAAATAATTCTAAAAGTGAAATAATACTAATAATACTAAAATTCCAAATTCCTTTAATATTTACAGGGAGCAGCTTGTGAAACCTGTTAAAATTGATCAATATTATGCACCACCATTTGCCTTGTTTTCTGATTTCGATCTTACCTCTAGGGTGTATGAAATGTGCTTTTTTTTATGCCCATGGTGAAAGATATATCACCATTCATGACTCCTCAGATACTGAAGTAGCCCATGTTCAAATGCAGCAAGACCTGGATAATATCTTGGGCTGACAAGTGGCAAGTCACATTCGCGCCACACAAGTGTCAGGCAATGACCATCTCCAACAAGGGAGAATCCAACCATCGCCCCTTGACATTCAATGGCATTAATATAGCTGAATCCCCCACTGACAACATTCTGGGGGTTACCATTGACGAGAAGCTGAACTGGACTATTCATATAAATACTGTGGCTACAAGAGCAGGTTAGAGGCTTCGAATCCTGCAATGAGTAACTCACTTGCTGACTCCCCAAAGCCTATCCACTATCTACAAAGCACAAATCAGGAGTGTGATGGAATACCCTCCACTTGCCTGGATGAGTGCAGCTCCCACAACACTCAAGAAGCTTGACACCATCCAGCCCGCTTGATTAGCACCCCATCCACAAACATTCACTCCCTCCACCACCGACGCACAGTAGCAGCAGCATGTGTACCATCTACAAGATGCACTGACAGGAATTCACAAGGCTCCTTAGACAGCACCTTCCAAACCCACGACCACTACCATCTAGAAGGACAAGGGCAGCAGACACATGGGAACACCACCACCTAGAAGTTCCCCTTCAAGTCACACACTATCCTGACTTGGAAATATATTGGCTGTTCCTTCACTGTCACTGGGTCAAAATCCTGGAACTCTCTCCCTACATGTGGTGTAGGTACACTGTGTAGGTACCTACACCACATGGACTGCAGCGGTTAAAGAAGGCAGCTCACCACCACCTTCTCAAGGAACAATTAGGGATGGGTAATAAATGTGGGCCCAGCCAGTGACACCCACACCCCATGAATGAATAACTTTGAAAAATTTTGTCTAAAATACACAGTGATGGATGTAACCATTTCTTCTGCTCTTCACTTTCTCCTTTCACAGAATGACTGAATTTAAATGGCACAGAAGGAGGCCATTCGGCCCATTGTGTCTGCACCGGCTCTCCAGATGACCAATATGACCTAGTGCCATTGTCTTGCCTTTTCCCCACACCCTTGCACGTTGTTTCTATTCAACTAATCATCTAATGCCCTCTTGAATGCCTCGATTGAACCTGCCTCCACCACACTGCCAGGCAGTGCAGTCCAAACCCGAACCACTCGCAGTGTGAAAAGGTTTTTTCTCACATCACATTTGCTTCTTTTGCAAATCACCTTAAACGTGGGTCTTCTCATTCTTGATCCTTTTACGAACGGGAACAATTTCTCCTTATTTATTCAGCCCAGCCCCCTCTTGGTTTTGAACATCTCTAGCCAATCTCCTCTTAGCCTTCTCCTCTCCAAGGAGAACAGTCACAACCTCTCCAATCTGTCCTCATAGCTGAAGTTTCTTATTGCTGGAACCATTCTGCTCTCTCTTCAATGTGTTCATATCCCTCCTGTAACATGGCGCCCAGAACTGTACACAATACTACAGCTGAGGTCTAACGGTTGTCTTATATAAATTAAGCATAACCTCCCTCCTCTTGTACTCTAGGCCCCTTTTAATAAAGCCCAGGATACTATAAGTTTTATTAACTGTTCCCTCCACCTGTCTTGCCACCTTCAATGATCTATGCACATATACACCCAAGTTTTTCTACTCAGGCGCCCCCTTCAAATTTTTGCCCATTTATTTTAAGTTGTCTCTCCATGTTCTTACTACCAAAATGCATCACCTCACACTACTCCACGTTGAACTTTATCTGCCACCTGCCTGCCCACTCCACCAACTTATCTATGTCCTCTTAAAGTTCCACATGGTCCTTCTCGCATTTTAAACACTCCCAAGCTTCATATCATCCACAAACTTTGAAATTATCTCCTGCACACCAATACCTAAATTATTAATACATATCAGGGAAAGCAAGGGGCCCAATATCCACTGCAATTCTTCCTCCAGCCCAAAAAATATCAATTGACCATTACTCTCTGCTTCTTATTTTTCAACCAAGTTTGTATCCATGTTGCTACTGTCCCTTCTATTCCATGAGCAATAACTTTTCTCCCAAGTATGTTGTGTGGCACTGTATCAAATGCCTTTTGAAAATCCATATACACCACATCAGCAGCATTACCCTCATCGATCTTTTCTCTTACCTCTTCAAAAAACTCCAGCAAGTTAGTTAAACATGATTTCCCCTTTAGAAACCCATTTTGGTTCTTTCTTATCAACCCAGATTTTTACTTATGACGACTAATTCTTTCCAGAATAACTGAAGTTAAACTGCCGGGTCTGTAATTGCTGGGCTTATCCTTACAACCTTTTTTGAACAAGGGCAAATCTCAGTTCTCTGGCACCATCCCTGAGTCTAGGGAAGACTGAATGATTATGGTCAGTGCCCTTTCAATTTCTACTCATTTCCTTCAATTTCGTTGGATGCATCTCATCCAGTCCCAATGCCTTTTACTGAACTCAATCTAGGAACTTTTGCCCCTCTCTACCCTTTAAACTACTACTGTTCCAGTAATTAAAATATCACTTATAACTACTCTATAATACCTGCACCTCTGTAATTTCCCTGCAGATTGTGCTACGTCCTTCTCCCTATTTGGCAGTCTATAGACTACGCCGAGCAATGTAATTGCACCACAAAAACAGAATTACCTGGAAAAACTCAGCAGGTCTGGCAGCATCGGCGGAGAAGAAAAGAGTTGACGTTTCAAGTCCTCATGACCCTTCGACAGAACTTGAGTTCGAGTCCAGGAAAGAGCTGAAACATAAGCTGGTTTAAGGTGTGTGTGTGGGGGGCGGAGAGATAGAGAGACAGAGAGATGGAGGGGGGGGTGGTGTGGTTGTAGGGACAAACAAGCAGTGATAGAAGCAGATCATCAAAAGATGTCAACGACAATAGTACAATAGAACACATAGGTGTTAAAGTTAAAATTGGTGATATTATCTAAACGAATGTGCTAATTAAGAATGGATGGTAGGGCACTCAAGGTATAGCTCTAGTGGGGTTTTTTTTATAATGAAAGTAGGTGGGAAAAGGAAAATCTTTATAATTTATTGGGAAAAAAAAAGGAAGGGGGAAACAGAAAGGGGGTGGGGATGGGGGAGGGAGCTCACGACCTAAAGTTGTTGAGTTCAATATTCAGTCCGGAAGGCTGTAAAGTCCCTAATCGGAAGATGAGGTGTTGTTCCTCCAGTTTGCGTTGGGCTTCACTGGAACAATGCAGCAAGCCAAGGACAGACATGTGGGCAAGAGTGCAGGGTGGAGTGTTAAAATGGCAAGCGACAGGGAGGTTTGGGTCATTCTTGCGGACAGACCGCAGGTGTTCTGCAAAGCGGTCGCCCAGTTTACGTTTGGTCTCTCCAATGTAGAGGAGACCACATTGGGAGCAACGAATGCAGTAGACTAAGTTGGGGGAATTGCAAGTGAAATGCTGCTTCACTTGAAAGGAGTGTTTGGGTCCTTGGACGGTGAGGAGAGAGGAAGTGAAGGGGCAGGTGTTGCATCTTTTGCGTGGGCAAGGTGTTGTGCCATAGGAGGGGGTTGAGGAGTGGGGGGTGATGGAGGAGTGGACCAGGGTGTCCCGGAGGGAGCGATCCCTATGGAATGCCGATAAGGGGGGTGAAGGGAAGATGTGTTTGGTGGTGGCATCATGCTGGAGTTGGCGGAAATGGTGGAGGATGATCCTTTGAATGCGGAGGCTGGTGGGGTGATAAGTGAGGACAAGGGGGACCCTATCATGTTTCTGGGAGGGAGGAGAAGGCGTGAGGGCGGATGCGCGGGAGATGGGCCGGACACGGTTGAGGGCCCTGTCAATGACCGTGGGTGGAAAACCTCGGTTAAGGAAGAAGGAGGACATGTCAGAGGAACTGTTTTTGAATGTAGCATCATCGGAACAGATGCGACGGAGGCGAAGGAACTGAGAGAATGGGATGGAGTCCTTACAGGAAGCGGGGTGTGAGGAGCTGTAGTCGAGATAGCTGTGGGAGTCGGTGGGTTTGTAATGGATATTGGTGGACAGTCTATCACCAGAGATTGAGACAGAGAGGTCAAGGAAGGGAAGGGAAGTGTCAGATATGGACCACGTGAAAATGATGGAGGGGTGGAGATTGGAAGCAAAATTAATAAATTTTTCCAAGTCCTGACGAGACCATGAAGCGGCACCAAAGTAATCATCGATGTACCGGAGAAAGAGTTGTGGAAGGGGGCCGGAGTAGGACTGCAACAAGGAATGTTCCACATACCGCATAAAGAGACAGGCATAGCTGGGGCCCATGCGGGTACCCATAGCCACACCTTTTATTTGGAGGAAGTGAGAGGAGTTGAAGGAGAAATTGTTCAGGGTGAGAACAAGTTCAGCCAGACGGAGGAGAGTAGTGGTGGATGGGGATTGTTCGGGCCTCTGTTCGAGGAAGAAGCTAAGGGCCCTCAGACCATCCTGGTGGGGGATGGAGGTGTAGAGGGATTGGACGTCCATGGTGAAGAGGAAGCGGTAGGGGCCAGGGAACTGGAAATTGTTGATGTGACGTAAGGTGTCAGAGGAATCACGGATGTAGGTGGGAAGGGACTGGACAAGGGGAGAGAGAAGGGAGTCTAGATAACGAGAAATGAGTTCTGTGGGGCAGGAGCAAGCTGAGACGATCGGTCTACCGGGGCAGTTCTGTTTGTGGATTTTGGGTAGGAGATAGAAGCGGGCCGTCCGAGGTTGGGCAACTATCAGGTTGGAAGCTGTGGGAGGGAGATCCCCAGAGGAGATGAGGTCAGTGACAGTCCTGGAAACAGTGGCTTGATGTTCAGTGGTGGGGTCATTGTCCAGGGAGAGGTAGGAGGAAGTGTCTGTGAGTTGACGCTCAGCCTCCGCGAGGTAGAGGTCAGTGCGCCAGACAACAACAGCACCACCCTTGTCAGCGGGTTTGATGACAATATCAGGGTTGGACCTGAGAGAATGGAGTGCAGTAAGTTCAGAGAGAGACAGGTTAGAATGGTTAGACTGTCCACCAATATCCATTACAAACCCACCGACTCCCACAGCTATCTCGACTACAGCTCCTCACACCCCGCTTCCTGTAAGGACTCCATCCCATTCTCTCAGTTCCTTCGCCTCCGTCGCATCTGTTCCGATGATGCTACATTCAAAAACAGTTCCTCTGACATGTCCTCCCTCTTCCTTAACCGAGGTTTTCCACCCACGGTCGTTGACAGGGCCCTCAACCGTGTCCGGCCCATCTCCCGCGCATCCGCCCTCACGCCTTCTCCTCCCTCCCAGAAACATGATAGGGTCCCCCTTGTCCTCACTTATCACCCCACCAGCCTCCGCATTCAAAGGATCATCCTCCGCCATTTCCGCCAACTCCAGCATGATGCCACCACCAAACACATCTTCCCTTCACCCCCCTTATCGGCATTCCATAGGGATCGCTCCCTCCGGGACACCCTGGTCCACTCCTCCATCACCCCCTACTCCTCAACCCCCTCTTATGGCACAACCCCATGCCCACGCAAAAGATGCAACACCTGCCCCTTCACTTCCTCTCTCCTCACCGTCCAAGGACCCAAACACTCCTTTCAAGTGAAGCAGCATTTCACTTGCATTTCCCCCAACTTAGTCTACTGCATTCGTTGCTCCCAATGTGGTCTCCTCTACATTGGAGAGACCAAACGTAAACTGGGCGACCGCTTTGCAGAGCACCTGCGGTCTGTCCGCAAGAATGACCCAAACCTCCCTGTCGCTTGCCATTTTAACACTCCACCCTGCTCTCTTGCCCACATGTCTGTCCTTGGCTTGCTGCATTGTTCCAGTGAAGCCCAACGCAAACTGGAGGAACAGCACCTCATCTTCCGACTAGGGACTTTACAGCCTTCCGGACTGAATATTGAATTCAACAACTTTAGGTCGTGAGCTCCCTCCCCCATCCCCACCCCCTTTCTGTTTCCCCCTTCCTTTTTTTTTCCAATAAATTATAAAGATTTTCCTTTTCCCACCTATTTCCATTATAAAAAAAACCCGACTAGAGCTATACCTTGAGTGCCCTACCATCCATTCTTAATTAGCACATTCGTTTAGATAATATCACCAACTTTAACTTTAACACCTATGTGTTCTATTGTACTATTGTCGTTGACATCTTTTGATGATCTGCTTCTATCACTGCTTGTTTGTCCCTACAACCACACCACCCCCCCCTCCATCTCTCTGTCTCTCTATCTCTCCGCCCCCCCCCACACACACACCTTAAACCAGCTTATATTTCAGCTCTTTCCTGGACTCGAACTCAAGTTCTGTCGAAGGGTCATGAGGACTCGAAACGTCAACTCTTTTCTTCTCCGCCGATGCTGCCAGACCTGCTGAGTTTTTCCAGGTAATTCTGTTTTTGTTTTGGATTTCCAGCATCCGCAGTTTTTTTGTTTTTTGTTTTTATCAATGTAATTGCACGCTTTTTTGTTCCTTAGCTCTAGCCAAATTGATTCTGTCCTTGATCCCTCTGGGACATCCACTTTCTCCAGCACTGCAATGTTTTCCTTAACCAATACCATCTCCCTCCTCCTTTCCACCCTTTCCTATCATTTTGTACCCGGGAGTATTTAACACCAGTTGCCCTTCCTTGAGGCAAGTCTTTGTTATCGCCACATCATCATATTTCCATATGGAAATATGAACCTGTAACTCCCCAATCTTTCTTACTATACTTTGTGCAGCCACATACATGCATAGTAACCCTGATTTAGATTTTGTTACTTTTTCTCTTGCTCCGACTTTACCTATTAACTTACTATTCTCTACATTAGTGCCATATATCTGTCCCTCCCAGTATTTTGTACACCCTGGTATTCCTCTAATATTTTTTTCTTGGTTCACACACCCCTGCTGAGTTATTTTAAAGCCCTCCTAACAGCACTAGTAAAATTCCCTGCAAGGAACTCAGTCACAGCTCTGGCTTGTACAGGTGCCATCTCCCCCGTGATCAGTCAGAGTTTCCCAGGAATCTAAAGCCCTCCCTCCTGCACCACCTTTCCAGTCACCCATTCATCTGCCTTATCCTCCTATTTCTGTATTCACTGGCACGTGGCACTGGGAGTAATGCGGAGTTTACTACATTCAAGGTCCTGCTTGCTAATCTTCTAGCTCCTTAAATTCTGATTGCAGGACTACAACCCCCTTCCTACCTAAGCCATTGGTACCAAAGTGGACAACGACCTCTCGCTGATCACCCTCCCCCAGAAGAATGTCCTGCAACCACTCTGTGGCATCCTTGGCCCTAGTACCAGGGAGGCAGCGTACCATTCTGGAGTCATGTCAATGGCTGCAGAAACGCCTGTCTGTTCCCCTAATCAATAAATCCCCTATCGTTATTGCTCTTCTTTTATTCTTCCTCCCCTCCTGTACAGGTGAGCCTCTCGTGGTTCCACAAACCTGTCTCTGACTGCACCCCTCTGAGGAACCTGGTTCTGACTGCACCCCTCTGAGGAACCTGGTTCTGACTGCACCCCTCTGAGGAACCAGGGCCCTCACCAGCTTCCAAAACGGAAAACCGATTGGTAAGCAGGACCCCAGGGGACTCCTGCACCACCTGCCTACCTCTCTTGGACTGCCTGGTGGTCACTCAATCTCTGCCTGTCTCCAAGCCCTTAAGCTGTGGTGTGACTACCTCTCTGAATGTGCTAACCACGTAGCTCTCAGCCCCGTAGATGCACCATAGTGACTCCAGCCTCCGCTCGAGCTCTGAAACCCTGAGATCAAGTTCCGACAGCACTTCCGACACATATGGTTCTCTAGGGCACCAGTAACATCCATGGCTTCGCACATAATACATGAAGTAGATTCCACTCGACAGAGCTGCTCTGCCATGTCTTAACTCTATTTCCCTCACGTTAACTTTATTCTACTTTGGATTATTTATATTACTTTATACTGGCCTTAAACTTCCCTTATCCCTGTTGCTTCTTGGTTAAATTCAAGTGCAGCTGTTTGTTTAAAAATATTACACCTTTCTAATCTACTCACCAGGTCCTACTCACCAAAGCCGCCTGTTTTCTTTCTCACTGAACTCCCTCAGTCACCAAACCCCAACTGAAGTATTCGACTGCAGCCAAACACAGCACTCCAGTGCAGACAAAGTCAGCAGTATTAGATAGCCTATTTTTATACTATCTGAACCGAGCCTCTGACAACCTGAATAAGCCAGTTATCTAATAAGCTAATTGCAGCTGCAAGCAGGGTATGTATAAGCCCTGTTTTAAGGCTGGACTAAAACTGACTTTCTTCCAACCCTAACAGCAACTTTTAATTAATTGCTGATTAAAGAAAGACTAGACTTGAGATAGAATTTAACCATTCATTTAACCCTTAAGCTCCCTCAGTCACCAAACTCCAACTGAAGCACTCGACTGCAGCCAAAAGCAGCACTCCAGTGCTATAGGATTGACTTGCGATATTATTCTTAATTGTCATCACTCTGAAGCATAATCAGTTACTGAGCATCTCTTAGGTAGGTGTTTCCAGGCAACCGGACTCACCAAGCATTGTCACTTTTTCCTATTTTAACAGTAGTTCACCTATTTTCTTCAAAGCTATTTCAATCTTTATGCTGCTTCATCATCTCCAATACAGAAATTAGCACGCAGCCCTCATCACTGTTATTGCAGAGAGTGACATTTCATGGGACACTAGCCCTAACAATACTTGAAAGATGCTCTTGAGTCAGCTTCCACCACCCTATCGGGCAGGTCAGTGCAACTCATAAAATCTTGCTCAATAAAAATGCAATTTCTCATGCTGCTTCTGGATCTTGAATGGTAAGGGGGCAATGGTTGGATTTTCTTGTGTTGCAGATGGTCATTGCCTGGCACTTGTGTGGCATGAGTGCTGCTTTCCACTTACCAGCCGAAGCCTAAATGTTGCCAGGTCTTGCACATGGACTGCTTCAGTATCTGAGGAGTCGCAAATGGTGCTGAACATTGTGCAATCACCAGCGAACATCCCAACATCCGACCTTATGATGAAGGGAAGTTCATTGATGAAGCAGCTGAAGATGGTCGGGCCGAGGACAATCCCCTTAGGGACTCCCGCAGTGATGTCCGAGGACTGAAATGGTTGACCTTCAGCAACCATAAACGTCTTTCTTTGTGCTCGCTATTTTCTCCATGATTCCCACTGACTTCAGTTTTGCTACATCGTTGGTGCAACACTTGGTCAAATGCTGACTTAATGTCCAGGGCAGTCACTCTCGTCTCTATTGACTTCGGCCCTTTTGCCAATGTTTGGACTAGGGCTGTGAAGAGGGTCAGCAACTGAACGGCCCTGGCGGAACCCAACTGAGTGTCAGTGAGCTGGTTATGTCTAAGTAAATGTCGCTTGATGGCACTGGCGACGACCCCTTCCACCCCTTGGCTGATGAGCATGAGTCAGTTCATGAGGCAGTAATTGGCTGGGTTGGACTTCTGATGTTTGGGGACAGAGCATACCTAGGCAAATTTCCACCTTGTCGGGAGATGCCGGTGTTGTAGAGCATGGCTTAGGGGCACGGCTAGTTCTGGAGCACAAGTACTATTGCCAGAATGTTGTTAGGACCCATAACCTTTGCAGGATCCAGTCCTTTCAGCCTTTACTTGATATAACGTGGAGTGAGTGGAATTGGTTGAGGACTATTGCTACTGCCTCTTTTTATAGCTACATGGACAGTATTCATTTTGCCGGTGAGCACAGCTGTGAAGTGTTCATGTAATACCTCAGCCGTAGCCTCTGCACGTGCCCCACTAGAATTTAATGATTGACTCAAGCGTTCTTTGATCCTCCTTTCAAGGGTTATAATTTTAGGACTCCATGCCTATGTATGTCAGCTGTTGCCCTGTTCTCATTCTTTCCCTTTCCCTTCATATTCCATTTTATGATCAACTCTACAATTTCTGTATTCATCTGAGTTCTCCACTGCATTATGCAGCCCTCTATTTTCTCTCTCATTTAGAAATGATTGCCTTTTGAAATCGACGCCCCGCCCCAAGCGATGTAATGGGGGGGTCTCCAGGCTGCAAGACCTGAGGCATGTGGGAAGACCAAGGTTGGTAATATGTCCCAATTAAGCAGTTCAGGGTGCCTCCAAGGTGCTAGAAACCAGGGCAGTGGTCCCAGTCAATCTTCCCTCTAAACTGACAGCATGTGCAGCCAAACAGAAATCGTGAAAGTTCCACATAGGCCACCTGTCACCTTTAATATGTTGCATGTGTCCAGCTATCCAGGCAGCTAACCTCCCTGTGGCACACCCATGTATGTCCTTCCTTGTAAACAGCCCTCCGTTTATTCACCCCCGTAAACTTCCCCATGTGGAACCCCCCTCACCACCACCTCCTCTCCACCCCACCCCCCTCGTAATTTATAGTTCCTCAAAGCAGTGAATGTCTTTCTTGACCCTGTGTCAATCGCTTTCCTGGCCTGAGTATATCTCACCTTACTCTATAATTCAATCACAATAATGTATTAACGCAGGAAGAGGAGAAGACCATTCACCTCTTTGAGTCTGTCCCACCCAGGTCAGATCATGACTGATCTGCCAGTCAGATCAGCCTCACCCTGAGCATCGCAGGCAGGGGCTGCCCAATAAGATTAACTCCACCCGCACCCTGCCCCTCATGACTTAAAAACAAAGCTCAATGTTGTGCATTGTTTTAGTTATTGTGGAGAGTTTAACAGTGGAAGGGAAAGATTGGGCAGGGATATAGAGAGACAGAGAAAGCTGGGGAGAGCTATTTATCCCCACTCAACCCACCCACCGCCCCCACCACTCAGATCTTCGGTGCAGTGAATTAAATTGGCTGCTTCACATCTCATTTGACCCTCACATATTAAAAAAACCATCTAAAGCATAAGCATTTTTGGGAACTTCTCACATGAATTTACAAGGGCTCAGGGCTTTCGTTTCATGCCCTGTCGACTGCTTTACAATTAATTAAAGTTTACAGTGTGGTCACTGTTGAAATGCAGGGAATGCTGCATATTGCAAGGTCCCATAAGCAGTATCCTCCATACGGGACATGGGACAGAATCCTTTCTTATACTCAAGTCCACTGCAAAGCCCTGGTTCCCATGCTTATTCCAAGATTGGAGGTATTCATTCAGTTCTAAGAAAGTTCCAAACTTCCTCTTGAAACAAGCAAGATGCTGTTGATTGCTTTAGCGATTTAAAATCAACGCCCCAGGATTTATTTTTGCAAATCAGGCTCCCTGCTAGCAAGAAACTGAAGGTTTTTCCCCAGAGGCTGAGAGATGCCTCACTCCCTCTCTTTGTCTCTCCGTCTGTCTGTCTGTCTCTCTCTCTCTCTCTCTGTCTCTGTCTGTCTCTTTCTCTCTCTGTATTTGTCTCTCTGTCTGTCTCCCTGTCTCTCTCTCTCTGTCTCTGTCTGTCTCTTTCTCTCTCTGTATCTGTCTGTCTGTCTGTCTACCTGTCTCCCTTTCTCTCTCTGTCTCTCTGTCTCTCTGACTCTCTGTCTGTCTCTCTCCCTCTGATTCTGTCAGTCTCTCTCTCTCTCTGTCCCTGTCTGTTTGCCTCTCTGTCTCCCTGTCTACTGCCCGTCTGTCTCTCTCTCTCTGTCTCCCTATCTGTCTGTCTGTCTCTGTCTCTCTCTGAGCCTCTCTTTCTGTCTGTCTGTCTGTCTGTCTCTCTTTCTGTCTCTCTACCTGTCTGTCTCTCTCTCTGTCTACCTGTCTACCTGTCTATCTGTCTGTCTCTCTTTCTCTCTATCTCTCTCTCTCTGTCTCCCTATCTGTCTGTCATCCTCTCTCTCTCTCTGATTCTCTGTCTTTCTCTCTCTCACACACTCTGTCTGTCTGTCTGTCTGTCTCTCTCTCTCTCTCTCTCTCTTGCTATCTGTCTGTCTGTCTGTCTGCCTCTCTCTCCCTGTCTCCCCGTCTATCTGTCTGTCACCCTCTGTCTGTCTCCCTGCCTGTCTGTCTGTTTGTCTGTATCTCTCTCTCTCTCTCTCTCTGTCTCCCTCTGTGTATCCAACGTCCTTTCTTATTTTTTTTAATTGAACGTTCCATTAAATAAAATGACAAAATACAACGTGATTTGTTCATTTCAATGGGGGCAGATGAGGTAAGGATGGATTCCTCCTGTTCAAATTCCGCCTTGCTCCTTCCAGCTCCGTGTGTGTGAGTTCTGGTGTCAGTGTCTTTTCCTGTTTTCATATATGCTGTGCTGTCTGTGTCCTTTGCGTGTGCATGTACATGATGAAAGGGTTTACAGGCTGTGTCGCTTCTCTCCTGAAACAATGAAAGCCGAGAGGTGCCGAAATAGAAGGACTGTCAACTTACGAAAGTAATTTTTTGGCTGGAGTTGACGCAAAGGGAGAACATCCCCTTGTGGCGAATGGT
This sequence comes from Carcharodon carcharias, assembly GCF_017639515.1. Lineage (NCBI taxonomy): Eukaryota > Metazoa > Chordata > Chondrichthyes > Lamniformes > Lamnidae > Carcharodon > Carcharodon carcharias. Next base: position 10,142,454 of record NC_054495.1, read on the forward strand.
GGAACTACAGGTCATCAATGTGAGACACTCACCAAAATATTCCAGCAGCGATTTCAGAAGACTGATCCAAAGAGAGTTAAGAATGTGAAACGTGCTGGCTGAGGGGATTATGGAATCGAATGGATGCACTCAAGGGGCAAGTGTGCAGATATATAATAGAGAGGGATATAGAGGGATAAGATGGGAAATTAAGATGAAGAGAGGTGACGGCAAGTTCGAGTAGAGAATAAACACTGTAACATCAATCCTTTGTAAACCCTGTTTCTCTCAATCAGATAAATATGTATATGTAGAGCCACAGACAGACAGCGAGAAACCCAGGAATTGAACCTCGGTATCCTGAATTGAAAGGACTGCTGCGCATTTAACTCCGCTTCTAAATGCATCACATGCCTCAGGAACGCAGGAACTATACCAAGCTTCCCACTTCGGAATTTTGACAGCCATCCAAACGGAGTTTTAAGTTCGGCGATGGGCACATTTCAAAACGCTTTTTGTGTTGAAAAGTGCGGAACGCTGTGGGGGAAAATGTTCACAGCAAGATTCCACAAGCAACAAAGTGCTTTAATTAATAAAAACAAAAAACCGCGGATGCTGGAAATCCAAAACAAAAACAAAATTACCTGGAAAAACTCAGCAGGTCTGGCAGCATCGGCTTTAATTAATCCCTGACTATTTTTAAAATGGACTCAAAGATTAAATAGAGCTAGTTTGTGTGTGTGCCTGTGTGTTTGTGCATGTGTGTGTAGGTCTGTGTGTGTGTGCTTCTGAATCTGTGTGTATGTGCTTGTGCCTCTGTGTGTGTGTGTGTCTGTGTGTAGGTCTGTGTCTGTGTGATTGTGCATCTGTGTGTGTGTGTGTGTGTCTCTCTGTGTGTCTGTGTGAGTAGATCTGTGTTGTGTGCTTGTGCATCTGTGTGTGTGTTTGTGTGTCTCTGTGTGTGTCTGTGTATAGGTCTGTGTGCTTTTGCATTTGTGTGTGTGTGTGCTTGTGCCTCTGTGTGTCTGTGTGTGTAGGTCTGTGTGTCTGTGTGCTTGTGCATCTGTGTGTGTGTGTGTATCTGCTTGTGCATCTGTGTGTGTGAGAGAGAGAGAGAGAGAGAGTAGGAGGATGGATAGAGATGGATTTGCAGGAATATCCCGATCTGAACTTTAGAATCCTGCATTAACATGGCAAATGTGAGTCTTACTTAATCATCAAGTGTATTACATTCAAAAACAGAATTACCTGGAAAAACTCAGCAGGTCTGGTAGCGTCAGCGGAGAAGAAAAGAGTTGACATTTCGAGTCCTCATGACCTGCAACAGTTTTGCCCAGGAACACACTCACTGCTTTTGACTTTTCACAGAGAACATGCATTGTTATGTATGAAATGCTGCAGGCAATTTCTGCAACAAATTCCCACAAACAGCCAGGAAAAAATATTCAGATTAAACTTATTCAGTCATTCTGCCTGAATGGTATGCACTGTCCAGATTATCAGAGAGACAGAGAGGAATGTTCCAGCAGCATTAAACTCTCAGCATCTGATCCCACTCACACTCCCTATATACAGGGCTCTGGCCACAAGAAAAGGCACCAATCAAACAGAACAATTCCCTGCGCAACTGACACCCAAACTCACACACAGGGAGCTGGAAGGAGCAAGGCAGAATTGGGGACCATCCTTACCTCATCTGTGCCCCATTTAAATTAACAAATCACCTTGAATTTTGTCACATTTTATGGATGGAAACATTCAATTTAAAGTAAGGAAGGATGCTGGATAGGTATAGAGTGAGGGAAAGGGGGAGAGGGAGAGTGAGAGAGAGAGGGAGGAGAGAGAGATGGATGTAACCTGGTTTGAACAGATCCACGCCCCTGCCCCCACCCAATACAGCTCTGACACACATTACACCAACCCTGTCCTGCCTTCCCACCCCTCGGAACTACAGAAAACAGAAATTTGAAATTGTGCATCTCATTTAACCCTCAAATTTATGGCACTAGCCAAGTACAGCTTAGCAGCCCATGTTATTTTTAAAACATTCTGATGTTGCTATGTAGCAAATGTTGCAGGAAAATTGCACGTTAATAAGTTTCCACAAACTGACAGGAGAAGATATTCAGATAAAACAGTTTCAGCAATCATACCTGAGGGGTACACATTGACCAGAACATCAGAGAGAAAAACATTACTGCAGTCTTAATATTTCAAACCTGACCCCACTCACAGGGTCTACACAGGGACAAGAACAGGCTTCAGTCAAACAGTCAATTCCCTGCACAGCTCACAACAAAGCTGACAGACAGAGCCAGAAGAATTCTTTAGCCATCCTCCACCACTTAAAATACCAACAAATTACTTTCATGTTAGTCAGAATTTTTAGCTTAAATGTTTAAATAAAGAAACAATAGAAGGAATCTGGAAGGCTGAGAAAGAAAGATAGAGAGAGGCAGACAGAGAGAGGGAGAGGGGGACGACAGAGAGAGACAGAGAGAGGTACAGACAGGCAGAGAGAGAAGGAGAGAGGGGGGAAGACAGAGAGAGACAGAGAGAGGGAAAGAGAGAGAGAAGGAGAGACAGACGGGCAGAGAGAGGGAGAGAGAGGGGGGAAGACAGAGAGAGGTGGACAGAGAGAGAAAGAGAAAGACAGAGAGACAGAGAGAGGGAGAGACAGAGAAAGGGGCAGACAAAGAGAAAGAGAAAGACAGAGAGAGAGAGACAGAGAGAGAGGCACAGGGACACAGAGAGAGAGAGAGAGGCCGATTTGCAGGAATACCCCACTGTGAACCTCAGGATATTGCATTAACATAACAAAGGTATGTCACATTTAATCCAACAAAATTCCTCCCAATGCCCAGGAGATAACATACACATTGTGGTGCATGAACTGCAGAAGGCAATTTGCACAAAAACTTCCCACAAACAGCTGTGCAAAACTATTCAGGTTCAAGTTATTGAGAGAGGAGCGTCACTGCAGAATTAAACACTTAGACACTGCTCATAGCCTCGAAACAGGCGTCCGCTGACAGGATAAGGCCCCAGTCAAACAGATCAATCCCCTCCACAGCTCACTCGGAAATGAGCGTCTAATCCTTAGTTTATCTTCTTCCATTAAAATTAGCAGCATATCATATTCTATTGTGTCACGTGTTATTTAACGAAAAGTTAAATTCAAAAAAAAGGAAAAACTATGGATAGAGAGAGAGAGAGGGATAGATAGAAATAGAGAGAAAGAGAGAGGGATAGAAATAGAGAGAGAGAGGGGGTATAGATAGAAATAGAGAGAGAGAGAGGGATAGATAGAAATAGAGAGGGGGGATAGATAGAAATTGAGAGAGAGAGAGAGGGGTAGATAGAAATAGAGAGAGAGGGGGGGATAGAAATGGAGAGAGAGAGAGGGATAGATAGAAATAGAGAGACAGAGAGGGATAGATAGAAATAGAGAGAGAGAGAGATGGATATAAAAACAAAAAAACTGCGGATGCTGGAAATCCAAAGCAAAAACAGAATTACCTGGAAAAACTCAGCAGGTCTGGCAGCATCGGCGGAGAAGAAAAGAGTTGACGTTTCGAGTCCTCATGACCCTTCGACAGAATTTGAGTTCGAGTCCAAGAAAGAGTTGAAATATAAGCTGGTTTAAGGTGTGTGTATTGGGGGCGGAGAGATAGAGAGAGAGAGAGAGGTAAAGGACTCCATCCCATTTTCTCAGTTCCTTCGCCTCCGTCACATCTGTTCCGATGATGCTACATTCAAAAACAGTTCCTCTGACATGTCCTCCCTCTTCCTTAACCGAGGTTTTCCACCCACGGTCGTTGACAGGGCCCTCAACCGTGTCCGGCCCATCTCCCACGCATCCGGCCTCACGCCTTCTTCTCCCTCCCAGAAACATGATAGGGTCCCCCTTGTCCTCACTTATCACCCCACCAGCCTCCGCATTCAAAGGATCATCCTCCGCCATTTCCGCCAACTCCAGCATGATGCCACCACCAAACACATCTTCCCTTCACCCCCCTTATCGGCATTCCGTAGGGATCGCTCCCTCTGGGACACCCTGGTCCACTCCTCCATCACCCCCTACTCATCAACCCCCTCCTATGGCACAACCCCATGCCCACGCAAAAGATGCAACACCTGCCCCTTCACTTCCTCTCTCCTCACCATCCAAGGACCCAAACACTCCTTTCAAGTGAAGCAGCATTTCACTTGCATTTCCCCCAACTTAGTCTACTGCATTCGTTGCTCCCAATGTGGTCTCCTCTACATTGGAGAGACCAAACGTAAACTGGGCGACCGCTTTGCAGAACACCTGCGGTCTGTCCGCAAGAATGACCCAAACCTCCCTGTCGCTTGCCATTTTAACACTCCACCCTGCTCTCTTGCCCACATGTCTGTCCTTGGCTTGCTGCATTGTTCCAGTGAAGCCCAACGCAAACTGGAGGAACAGCACCTCATCTTCCGACTAGGGACTTTACAGCCTTCCGGACTGAATATTGAATTCAACAACTTTAGGTCGTGAGCTCCCTCCCCCATCCCCACGCCCTTTCTGTTTCTCCCTTCCTTTTTTTTCCAATAAATTATAAAGATTTTTCTTTTCCCACCTATTTCCATTATATAAAAAAAAAACCCACTAGAGCTATACCTTGAGTGCCCTACCATCCATTCTATATTAGCATATTCGTTTAGATAATATCACCAACTTTAACTTTAACACCTATGTGTTCTATTGTACTATTGTCATTGACATCTTTTGATGATCTGCTTCTATCACTGCTTGTTTATCCCTACAACCACAGCACCCCCCCCCACCTCTCTCTCTCTCTCTATCTCTCCGCCCCCCACACACACACCTTAAACCAGCTTATATTTCAACTCTTTCTTGGACTCGAACTCAAGTTCTGTCGAAGAGTCATGAGGACTCGAAACGTCAACTCTTTTCTTCTCCGCCGATGCTGCCAGACCTGCTGAGTTTTTCCAGGTAATTCTGAGAGATGGATATAGCCTATTTTGAAGAAATTGCACCTCACACCCTTGAATCACATAATACTGAACTAAAGGTGCAATTGTGTGTCTCAATTAACCCTCAAACTTACAGCCCTGCCCAAGTATAGCTTAACTGCCCATCTATTATTCTTAAAGCATTCTCACTGTTATGCAGGAAACATGGCAGGCAGGTCACACACAGGTTGCCACAATAGGTGGCGTAGTATTGTCACTGGCCCAGAGACCCAGGGTAATGCCCTGGGAACCCACGTTCGAACCCCCATCCCGACAAGTATCTGGAATTAAAAGTCCAATGATAAACATAAAACTTCCCGATTGTCATAAGCAAAAATCCCACCCGGTTCACTAATGCCCCTTTAGGGAAGGAAATCTGCCACCCTGACCCGGTCTTCTGGCGTGTGACACCAGACCCAGAGCAATGTGCTTGAAGCTTAAATTCCCCCTGAATTGGCCCAGCAAGCCAGGCAGATAAAAACAAGTCAATAAGAGGTGAAACCGGATAGGCCACCCGGCATCGGCGTAGACACCAGAAGCAGCAATGGCACATTCAGATAAAAACAAAAAACTGCGGATGCCGGAAATCCAAAACAAAAACAGAATTACCTGGAAAAACTCAGCAGGTCTGGCAGCATCGGCGGAGAAGAAAAGAGTTGACGTTTCGAGTCCTCAGCCCTGTTGAAGCTGTAAACTCCTCCTTCCCAACAGCTGGGGCCAAAATTGGAAGAGCTGCGCCCACAGAGGAGTCAAGCAAGGGCCTGACATAGTCATACACATGGCATCATACCTTAGAGATAATGAGCCAGGCACCACCATGACTATCGCTGGGTATGCCCTGGTCCATTGGCCAGGCCACCTACTGCAAACAGACCCAGCTGAGATAGTGGCACAGTAGCATGCAGTCGAGCAGGTCTTGCGCTGGAGGTCATCGACTCTGGACCCTATGAAGTCACATGGCACCAGGTCAAGCAAGGGCAGGGTAACCTTACCATCTACAGCCTCCCCTCAGCTGATAACTCAGTGCTCCTCCGGGGTGAATCCCACTTGGAGGAAGCACTGAGGGTATCAAGGCCACAGAATGTACTCTGGGTGGGGACTACAATGTCCATCACCAAGAGTGGCTAGGTAGCACCACTTCAGGCCGAGTCATAAAGGATATAGCTGCTGGACAGGATCTACAGCAGCTGGTGAGGGAACCAACAAGACAGAAAACCATACTTGACCTCATCCTCACCAACCTGCCTGCTGCAGATGTATACGTCCATGTTAGCATCCGAGGAGTGACCACCACACAGTCATTGTGGAGATGAAGTCCTCTCTTCATTGAGGGTACCATCACCATCGTGTTACCAGCACAGTAAATGGGATAGATTTCAAACAGATCTAGCAGCTCAAGGCTGGGTAACCATGAGGTGCTGTGGGACATCAGCAGCAACAAAATTGTACTTGAACACAATCTGTAACCTCATGGCCCGGCATATCCCCCACTCTACCATTACCATCAAGCCAGGGGATCAACCCTGGTTCAATGAAGAGTACAGGAGGGCATGTCAGGAGCAGCACCAGGCATACCTAAAAGTGAGGTATCAACCTGGTGAAGCTATAACACAGGACTACTTGCATGCCAAACACCATAAGCAGCAAGTGATAGATTAAGCTAACCAATTACAGAATCAACAGAGCAGATCTAAGCTCTGCAGTCCTGCCACATCCAGTTGTGAATGGTGGTGGACAATTAAACAACTCGCTGGAGGAGGAGGCTCCATAAATATCCCCTTCCTCAATGATGGGGGAGCCCAGCACATCAGTGCAAAACATAAGGCTGAAGCGTTTGCAACTTCAGCCAGAAGTGCTGAGTGGAAGATCCATCTCAGCCTCCTCCGGAGGACCCTAACATCACAGGTGCCAGTCTTCAGCCAATTCGATTCACTCCATGTGATATCAAGAAATGGCTGAAGGCTCTGGATACTGCAAAGGCTCTGGGCCCTGACAAGATTCCGGCAATAGTACTGAAGACTTGTGCTCCAGAACTTGCTGTGCCCCTAGCCAAGCTGTTCCAGTACAGCTACAATACTGGCATCTACCCGGCTGTGTGAAAAATTGCCCAGGTATGTCCTGTACACAAAAAGCAGGACAAATCCAACCCGGCCAATTACTGCCCCATCAGTCTACTCTCCATCATCGGTAAAGTAATGGAAGGGGTCAACAACAGTGCTATCAAGTGGCACTTGCTTAGCAATAACCTACTCGCTGAAGCTCAGGTTGGGCTCTGCCACTTAGTTTCCAGCCTCATTAAAGCCTTGGTTCAAACATGGATTAAAACAGTTGAACTCATGAGGTGAGGTGAGAGTGACTGCCCTTGGTATCAAGGCAGCATTTGACTGAGTGTGGCTTCAAGGAGCCCTAGCAAAACTGGAGCCAATGGAAATCAGGAGGAAACTCTCCGCTGGTTGGAGTCATACTGAGCACAAAGGAAGGTGGTTGTGGTTGTTGGAGGTCAGTTATCTCAGTTCCAGGACATCACTGCAGGAGTTCCTCAGGGTAGTGTCCTCGGCCCAACCATCTTCAGCTGCTTCATCAATGACCTTCCTTCCATCATAAGGTCAGAAGTGGGGATGTTCCCTGATGATTGCACAATGTTCAGCACCATTCGCGACTCCTCAGATACTGAAGCAGTCCATGTCCAAATGCAGCAAGACCTGGACAATATCCAGGCTTGGGCTGACAAGTGGTAAGTAATATTCACGCCACACAAGTGCCAGGCAATGACCATCTCCAATGAGAGAATCCAACCATTGCCTCTTGACATTTAATAGCATTACCATCATTGAATCTCCCATTTTCAAAATCCTGGGGGTTACAATTTACCAGAAACTTACCTGGACTAGCCATATAAACACTATGGCTACAGGAGCAGAGCCAAGGAATCCTGCAGCAAATAACTCACTGTAGGTGACTCCTCAAAGCCTGTCCACCATCTACAAGGCACAAGTCAGGAGTGTGATGGAATACTCCCCACTTGCCTGGGTGAGTGCAGCTCCAACAACACTCACAAAGCTTGACACCATCCAGGACAAAGCAGTCTGCTTGATTCCCATCACATCCACAAACGTACACTCCCTCTGCCACCGACGCACAGTAGCAGCAGTTTGTACTACCTACAAGATGCACTGCAGGAATTCACCAAGGCTCCATAGACAGCACCTTCCAAACCCACGATGCCTACCATCTAGAAGGACAAGAGTAGCAAACACTTGGGAACACTCCAAGTCACTCACCATCCTGACTTGGAAATATATCGGCGAATTACCGCCCCATCGGCCTACTTTCCATCCTCAGTGAAGTAATGGAAGGGGTCATCAATGGTGCTATCAATTATTAGCAATAACTTACTTGCTTGGGTTCTGGCAGGGCCACTCAACTCTACCATCTAGGACAATGACAGCAGACACATGGGGACATCACCATCTGGAAGTTCCCCTCCAAGTCACTCACCATCCTGACTTGGAAATATACCGGCCGTTCCTTCACTGTCGCTGGGTCAAAATCCTGGAACTCCCTCCCTAACAGCACTGTGGGTGTACCTACACCACACTGGTCTGCAGCAGTTCAAGAAAGCAGTTCACCACCGCCACCTTCTCAAGAGCTATTAGGGAATTTTTCTAAAGAATAGCCACAAGAAAATATTCAGATGAAACTGTTTCATCACTATTACCTGAGGGCTATGCATTGGCCAGAATATCAGAGAGACAATCATTACTGCAGTCTTTAAATCTCAAACCTGACCCCACATACAGGCTCGACACAAGGGCCCTTTGACAAGAACAGGGTCCAGTCAAACAGGCAATTGCCTCCACAGTTGACAGCACAGCAGATGATGAGTGTTAGAAGGAGCACGAGAGAAACAGGGTCCTTTCTTTCAACCACCTGCATTCCTGCCTGTCGCATTTCTTAACCAAACGCTTTAATAACGAAACGAAAGGAGGAAGCTGGGAAGACAGCGAGAGAAAGGCTGAGAGAGAGAGAGTGAGAGAGAGACAGAGAGAGAGAGAGAGAGTGGGAAAGAGAATGAGGAAGCTGGAGAAAGAAAGGGATAAAGTAAACGTTGAGAGAGGCAGCGATATTGTCCCACACCCCCTCAGATCCTCAGTAAGAAGTCTGGTCCATTTAATTCTCACATTCATTACACCGCCAAAATCCTGAGCATTCCTAAGGATGTATAACAAGAAATTATACAAGCCAAGGAGTTTATTGTCACGTCCAAACATGTGCTTCACCACAAATTACTTTTTAAAGTGTGGTTATTGTTGCAGCACAGCAGGAAATCTGCATACAGCAAGACCTTACAAGCAGTGATGTGACTGCACCCATATGGGGGAATGGGACTAAAAGCAAAAAACTGCGGATGCTGGAAATCCAAAACAAAAACAGAAACAGAAATACCTGGAAAAGCTCAGCAGGTCTGGCAGCATCGGCGGAGAAGAGCACAGTTGACGTGTCGAGTCCTCATGACCCTTCAACAGAACTAAGTGAAAATAGGAAAGGGGTGAAATATAAGCTGGTTTAAGGAGCGGAGGGGGGGGGGGGGGCGCGGTGTTGGGACAAGAAGCCAGTGATAGGTGGAGATAACCAAAAGACATCACAGACAAAAGGACAAAGAGGTGTTGAAAGTGGTGATATTATCGAAGGAATGTGCTAATTAAGGGTAGAAAGCAGGACAAACAAGGTACAGATAGCCCTAGTGGGGGTGGGGTTGGGGGAAGGAATCAAAAAAGCTAAAAGGTAGAGATAAAACAATGGGTGGAAATATATTTAACAATAATGGAAATGGGTGGGAAAAGAAAAATCTATATAAATTATTGAAAAAAACAAAAAGGAGGGGGAAGGGACTGATCACTTCCCCATTATCAACCCCTACTGCAAACCCTCATGTTTATTCCAACATTTGGGATTAAGCAGTCACTTCCTGGAAATGCTAACCTCGCTTTTTAAACAGGTAATAAGCCATTTAGTCCGTCGGCATTTTAACAATCGCAGTTCCAGGATTTTTTTTTGCAAACCGGGCCTTCTGCAGGAATGTAACTGAGGGTTTTCCATCAGAGGCTGTGTTTCCCCTTTCTCTGCCCCCTCGGTTTTGCTCTCCCTATTTCAAACAAGTGCCGTGCTTTCTGTCTCCCCTTCCCCTGCGTGTGCATGTTGGGATCAGATTAGCAGGGCTGCGTCTCTGCCTCCTGAAACAAGAAGCCAGAGGGGTGCCAAATAGAGGTCTTTAAAATTATGATGTTCTTTTTGTTTCGTTTTCCTTTTGGCCAGGGTACATATCAAGAGAATGCTTCCTGTGCATGGGAAGAGCATAAACAGAAGAGCAGGGAAAATCAGAATAGAAAACCTTTCACGCCCAAGAGGAGCAAGAATGTGGAACCCGTTTCCACAAGGAGTGGCTGAAGGGTATAGTATAGATGCATTCAAGACATTGGTATAGAACCATGGCAGTGAGAAAGGTCTAGGAGGTTATGATGGAATATCTTGATGGAAAGACTATGATGGCAGCAAATTCGACTCGAGTGCAAATGTTGGCATGGACCAGTGGAGCAGGATGGCACACCCCTGTGCCCTAGGCCCTCCACCAAATCCCCCTGCACCCCTCAAGCGGATAGAAGCTGAGAAACGGAGCAAAACCCACACTCAAAAGCCGGGTGAACTGAATGAAAATGGCTGCCGAGCATTTCGCTTCACCCCGCCATTCACCCCAAGGGCTGAAACACCACAAGCATAACCGGGAAAAGTTAACCAACTTTTCACCATTTCACACTTAGGGCTTTGTACGGTGTTTGGGTTGGGGTGGGGGGGAGGGGGGGAGGGGGAGCTGCTAAATTAGGGGGTGCCAAAGTTTAAAAAAATTTAATTCATTGTTGAAAGCCACAAAAGGCATGAAAGCAATTTGAGCACAGGAAGATCCCACAAGCAACAATGTGATTATAGCCAGTTATGTTTAACGTGTATTTTTTTCCGTTTAATCAATGCTTAAATGGCGAGAGAGAAAGAAAGTTAGATAAAGTGTGATTTGGAGAACGCTTCTCTCGGAAGCAAAGAATAATGAACTAAAATGGAAAATTTGTGTCTCACCTGACCATGAAATTTATATCACTACCCACGAATAACTTTACTACGCATGGATTATTTTTAGAGCATCTTCACCATTTTTATATATGGAATGGTGCAGGTAATTAGTGCACAATAAGTTCACACAAACAGCCATGAGATAATATTCGGATGAAACTATTTGAGTGATGCTGTCTGAGGGGCTATATGTTGCCTGGAGTTTCAGAGAGAGAGGGACATTATTATTCACATAAGAAAATCTGTCCCCACTCAGAGTCGTCACACAGGGGACCACTATCAGGTGATCTATTCCTTCCACAGCTCACACCAAAGCTCAGAGTCAGAGCTGGAAGGATCAAGTGGGAAATGGTGTCCTCCCATTCACCCATCCCCCCACTGCTCACCCCGCTATCGCCACCCCCAACCCCCCCCCCCCCACCACCCCAATATGCACAGACACTTAAAATAACAACAAATTGCATTCTATTTGTCGATTCTTTTTCATTAAACATTCAAATAAAAAGGGGACCGGGAAGTCAGAGGGAGACAGATAGATAGACATATAGACAGATAGATAGATAGATAGATAGATAGATAGATAGATAGACAGATAGACAGACAGATAGATAGATAGATAGATAAATAAATGGATGGATAGACAGAAAGACAGATAGACAGGTACATAGATAGATAGATAAGTAGGTGGGCAGGTGGATAGATGGATAGATTGGTAGATGGATAGATTGGTAGATGGATAGATGGATAAGATAGATAGATGGATAGTTAGGTAGGTAGGTGGATAGATGGATAGATTGGTAGATGGACAGATAGATTGGTAGGTAGATAGATGGATGGATGGATGGATGGATATGGTTGGATGGATATGGAGAAAGGAAGAGATAGAGTAAATCTTGAGGGAACAAGAGATACCCTCCACCTCTCCCAACAACCCACCCCGCCCCCAGATCCCCTGTACAATATATTCAAATGCCTGAAAATTGACCCTGAAATTTATTACACTCCCAAAAACGCGAGCATTCTTCAGGAATTATGACAAGAATTTAGAAAGTTGAAGACTTTCGTTCCACGCCCTGTCGTGTGCTTTACAGTCAAATCATGTTTAAAGTTTGGTGACAGTTGCAATGCAGGAAACAACAGTTGCAAACAGTAAGATTGTAAAAGCTGTAACGTGACCACACGCAAATGGCCATGGGACTGATTCCTTCCCCCTACTCAATCCTACCGTAAAACTCCGAACCCCCATGTGTATCCCGAGGCTGGGGGCATTTTACCAGTTCGCAGAAAGTGCTAATCTTTAAACACGGGAGGTACCTTCCACACGTTTGGGGTTTTAAAATAATCACAGTTTCGGGATTTATTTTTGCAAACCTGGTCCCCTGCAAGGTCCCCTGAAAAAGTCGGCAGAAAGTTAGAGTAGAGCGAAACACCGCCTCGGACTGGTGAGGCAGAGTGAGCTACTTCTGCAACCTATTCCCTTGGTTCATCCTATGTTATTCTCCGTTACTCTCAATCAGATAGAAATGTGAAGAGTCACCGGGGAACAGAGAACCTCAGTGGACTAAATTAAAATGTCTGCTGCAAATTTCATTGAATCTCCGAATTAATTGCAAATCTGATAGAGGCTGAGCTGATGCACTGGCGAACCAGCTACAGCGCCCCTCAGTTTTGCTCTCTTCCTGTTTCTACATACACCGCACTTCCTGTCTCAGGAAAGGACAGATAGACTGCGTCTCATCTCTCTTCAAGCAAGGAGGCGGAGAGGTTACCAAATATGGGGAACTTTCATTTTTTTTTTGGTATTATTAGTTCGTGGGATGTCGGCGCTTGCTGACCAGCTCCCATCCCTAACTGCACCTTGTTCAGAGGGCATTTCAGAGTCAACCACATTGCTCTGGGTCTGGAGTCACATGTAGGACAGGCCAGGTTAGGACAGTAAGTTTCCCTCCCTAAAAGGGCATGAGAGGACCAGGTGGGTTTTTAATGGTCATTTTTCCATTCCAGGTTTTTTTATTGAATTACCGTTTGCCGTGGTTGGATTTGAACTCGGGTTGTCCGGGGATTCGTCCTGGGTCACTAGAACACCAGTCCAGCCACAATACGACTATGAATACTGTGCCCCTGGGGGCTATGGAAATTTTTGCTGGAGAATATGTGGAGAGAACGTGTCCTCTGGTGAGGAGGAGCATAACTGGAAGACGTCAATGTAAGTCGCTGAGAAATCTAATTGGGATTTTAGACACAATATCTTCGATGAAAGAGGCATGAAACTGGAACCCACCACCGCAAGCAGTGGTTGAAGCCTACGGTATTGTGCGGGTACGAGATAAAGCACAAAAAGATGGAAGGGAGAAGGTTCTAGAACGTTATGATGGAAGATTTTGATGAAAAAGTCGGCAGAAAGTTAGATTAGAGTGGAACACCGCCACGGACTGGTGAGGCAGAGTGGGCTACTTCTGTATGTTGTTTCCTTAGTTAATCCGATGTTATTCTCCGTTACTCTCAGTCAGATAGAAATATGAAGAGTCAGAGAGAGAAATCCACAGAGAGCCTCAGTGAGCTAAATCAAAAATAGCTGCTGCACGTTTCATTGAACCTCCCAAATAATCGCAAGTCTAAAACACGAAAACCTTACTCAGGAACTTTAACAAACTTTGAAACGTGTTCACAATTCGGACTTTTGTAAAGCAATCGGGAGGGATTCCGAAATGACCGTGTTTGAAAACTGAAATCCATTGTTGAACGGTACGAAAGAGTAGAGTCTGGACTAGAGATATCCCCTCTCGTACCCTCAATAAAATGACGTGAAATCGCCTCTCCACATCTCATTTAACCCTCAAAATCTGCCGAAAACACGAGCATAATCCACGAATTATGATAAGAAGGCAGGCCAGTTCAAGACTTTAATGTCATGTCCTCTTCGTTATTTTATACTCAATTAATGTTTACTGTGCGGTCAAAGTTGCATAGGAGGAACAGCGGCTCACCGCGAGATCCTAATAGCCGTAGATTCATAGAGGTCTAAGGCACAGAAGAAAGGCCCTTCGGCCCATCGAGTCTGGGCCGGTCAAACAAATACCTAACTATTCTAAACAAAAACACAATTACCTGGAAAAACTCAGCAGGTCTGGCAGCATCGGCGAAGAAGAAAAGAGTTGACGTTTCGAGTCCTCATGACCCTTCAACAGGATTGAGTGAATATTAGGAGAGGGGTGAAATATAAGCTGGTTTAAGGTGGGGGGGGGTGCGGTTGGGTGGGGGGAGAGAAGTGGAGGGGGGTGTGGTTGTAGGGACAAGCAAGCAGTGATAGGAGTAGATCATCAAAATATGTCACAGACAAAAGAACAAAAGAACACATAGGTGTTGAAGTTGGTGATATTATCTAAACGAATGTACTAAGTAAGAATGGATGGTAGGGCACTCAAGGTACAGCTCTAGTGGGGGTGGGCATAAAATATTTTAAAATAATGCAAATAGGTGGAAAAAGAAAAATCTATATAAATTATTGGAAAAAACAAAAGGAAGGGGGAAGAAACAGAAAGGGGGTGGGGATGGAGGAGGGAGTTCAAGATCTAAAGTGTTGAATTCAATATTCAGTCCGGAAGGCTGTAAAGTGTCAAGTCGGAAGATGAGGTGTTGTTCCTTCAGTTTGCGTTGGGCTTCACTGGAACAATGCAGCAAGCCAAGATCAGACATGTGGTCAAGAGAGCAGGGTGGAGTGTTAAAATGGCAAGTAACAGGGAGGTTTGGGTCTTTCTTGTGGACAGACTAACGATTCTAATCCCATTTTCCAGCACTAGGCCCATAGCCTTGCAGCTTTGTATGCCATTGTGATAACATGATCAAGTCCATATAGGGCATGGGACTGATTCCTCCCTCCCACTCAAACCTACTGAAAACCTCTAGACCCCATCTCACTCCAAGAGTAGGGGTGTCTCTTCAATTTCCAGAAAGTGCTAAACTTGCTCTTCAAATGGGGGAGGGGGTGGGGGAACTGTTGGGATTTTTATTTAACAGCCCCAGGAGTTAGGTTTGCAGACCCGGCCTACTGCAAACTGACAGTTTGCTCCAGAGGTTGGGAGCTGGGCAGCAACCACATACTGGGGACCCCCAGATCCTCTGTCTCTTTTCTCTGCCCCTCTGTTTGCAGCCTCTTCCTTAATCCACATGCGCTGTGCCTTCTATCTCCCCTGAGTGTGCACACATATCAGGAAGGGATTTAAAGTGTATGTCCCTTCTCTCTTGAAGAATGAAGATAGGGAGGTGGTAAGTGGAGGACTTGCAAGTGATGAAAGCTTTTGTTGCTTTGAGTATAAGGGTATAATATATGTGGGGAAGAGCAGAACTGGAGCACATCAATGTAAGGTGGCCACCAAGAAATTGAATAGGAAAATCAAAGGAAGCTTCCTCGCCCAAAGTGGTCTAAGTATATGGAACTCGTCACCACAGGAAGTGGATGAAGGGAATAACATAGATGACTTTAAGTGGAATGTATGCAAAGGCATTAGGGAGAAGGATATAGTGTGACACTTGTTTTCAATCGGAGCACAAACACTGTAATGAACTGATGGGGCAGAATGGGCTGCTTCTTTGTCGTATGCCCCATGTAATCCTTCATAACCCCCATTTGCTTTAATCAGATAGAAATATGGAGAGTCACAGGAAAACAGAAAACAGGAAAAAATCCACAATGAGCTCCTCACTGAACTGTTTTAAAATGGCTGTTGCATATTTCAATTAACCTCAAAATTTACCACACACCTAAAACTCACAAGCATTAATCAGGAATTATAACAAACTGCTAATCATGTTCACACTTTAACTGAGGCTGTCCCTACAGTTCACAAACAGTGCATCTATTATCTAATCAGTCACTTCACAGGATCGCAGAATCACACAGTGCTGAAGAGGCCCTTCGGCCCATCGAGTCTGCACGGACACGTGAGAAACACCTGACCTACCAAACTAACCCCATTTACCAGCACTTGGCCCATAGCCTTGAATGCTATGACGTGCCAAGTGCTCATCCAGGTACTTTTTAAAGGATGTGAGGCAACCAGCCTCCAACCCACTGCCCCCCCCCCCCTCCCCCAACCCCCAGGCAGTGTATTCCAGACCGTCACCACCCTCTGGGTTAAAAAGGTTTTTCCTCATATCCCCCTAAACCTCCTGCCGCTGTCAACTTGAACTTATGTCCCCTTGTGACTCCTTCTAAGACCCTAAGATTCAGGCCGCCAGGTCCCGGGGAATTTGTCAGTCTTTAGCTCTAACAGTTTGCTCAGTCCCCTGCCTCCAGTGATTGGAATCACTTTACGACCCTACCTCACTTTCACCTCTTCAACTGTAAGTATTCCTGCCAAGTTAGTTTGCCACCCTCAATGGAGACAGCCACAAAATAACCATTTGACACGTCTGCCATTCCCTTCACTTTTTGCCATGATTAATTCCCCTCGCACTCCATGCTTGGCCAATGCTCACTTTCTCCTGTCCCTGTTTAACCTTTTTAAACACCTGTCGGAACTGCTACAATCTGTCTATTCATACACTTCAAGATAGCTTTCTCCCCTTCACTAATTTCCCCTTCATTATCTGTTTTTTACACATTCCTTGCTGCTCTTTAAAATCTGTCCAAACTTCTCGCCCACCCTTTCCTATCTATTTCCGCTTTTCTCTTTCTATTTGATACTATCCTTCAGCTAATTAGTCACAGATGGTGCATCCTGATCCTAGAGTCTCTCTTTCTCACTTGAATGCATTTTTTGCTGAGCATTGATTATTAACAAGATGACAGAACATGTAAAAAGAAACTGCTGTGCATCTGAGAATCATAGAACAAGCATCGTGGAGCCTTCAGGAGGAGTTCATTTTTTGGTGACGTTGTGCAAAAGTCAACAAATAATTCCTACTTTTGAACATATTGCCACTGAACTGTGGATGCAGGTATGATTAAGCACATGGAAAATGAGCTATGTATCCGGAGAACAAGGGGGGGGGGGTGGTGGGGGGGTTGTTGGGGGGGGGGGTGCGGGGAAGGCATTTGTTTGGGACTGTTTGGTTCACCCAGTATGAGAAGATTAACCAACTTTCAGCTCAACTCGCAGTAAATAACCAAGAGGTAACGGAAGTTGCAAAGGGCTAAACATGGAGATCGTAGAATATGTACATAAGAGGCAGATGTGATTCCATTTCACAAAGATTTAACTGGAGATGTATGAGGTGATGCATTTTGGCAGAGCAGATAAGGAGAGGCAAAATAGACTAGTGGCACAATTCTAAAGAGTGTTCAGGAACAGCTTTGGTCCGGGTGCTAGTGCATTAATCTATTAAGATGGCAGGATATATTCAGAGATGGGTTAGTAAAGTATGTGGGATCTTGAGGATCACAAATAGAGACATTGAGTACAAAAGCAGGGAAGTTATTCTGAAGCTTTATGGAGCTTGGGTTAGGCCCCGACTCGAGTATCCCATCCAGTTCTGGCCAAAACACTTTAGAATAGATTTGAAGTTCCTTGAGGGTGTGCAGGAGGGATTAACTAGGGTAGTTTCAGCATTGGATCAGTTTAGGTACAAGGTGAGGTTGGAAAGCCTGTGGTAATTCTCCTTGGAGCAATGGGGGTGGAAGAGGGATTTAGAGGTACACAGGATTACGACAGGCTGAAGGAAGATGGAGGAGGTCTTGAGGAGCAGTTGCTGAGTCCCTGCCTCTGAACCAGAAACTCTGGCTTCAACTCCCACCCCAGGACTTGATGGCCAAGGACTGGGCTTTCATAACGCTGGCAAACACATTGAGTAACAAACGGTAAGCGGTCCCAATACCTGTCAATGGCAGGCAGTAAGACTTAGAGATACCCCTGGTCAGCCCTGTGGTGGAAATAAACTGGATCCTCGGCCACAGGCTTGTCCAAGTGGCGGTCCGTGGGCCAAAATCTGGCCTGCAACTCCTCTCTGCCCAGCGCAACAAAATGGATTGGACATATGATGGACTTAAATTTGAAAAATGCTGTAACGCTCCTGGAGCAATAACAGGCTGAGTTCTCCCTGCATGTGCCGCTGACCAGCCCAATGGCTTCGTGCAGCAAAGAGTGGGAAGGGTCAGAATTCCAGATAAGTTGCATAGGAGTGGGAGCCAGAGCGGGAGCAGGTCCAAGGAGCCCAGAAAGGGAAGGGTGGGCTGGATTCACACACTGGTGTGGGACGGGGGAGGGGAGGGATCCAGAGTGACAGCAGAACTGGGGGACTGGAGCGAGAGCTGGGGGGGTGGGAGGGGACGAGGCGCAGGGGGAGGGGAGAGGGGGAGGAGGAGGATGGTGAGTGAGAGAGGAGCCAGGGGGCCCAGAGCGGTAGCAGTCTCAGGGCTGGATGCCCGGGGTGCAGGGCAGGAGCGGAAAACCCTGCATTGAGTGTGTGTGTGTGTGAGAGAGAGAGCGGGGAGTGTGTGTGAGAGAGAGAGAGGGGGGAATGTGTATGTGAGAGAGAGAGGGGGGAGTGTGTGCGTGTGAGAGAGAGAGAGGACAGTGTGTGTGTGTGTGTGTGAGAGAGAGAGGGGGGATTGTGTGTGAGAGAGAGGGGGAGTGTGTGTGAGAGAGAGGCGGTAGTGTGTGTGTCAGAGAGCGGGGGAATGTGTGTGTGTGAGAGAGAGGGGGGAATGTGTCTGTGAGAGAGAGAGAGGGGGAATGTGTGTGTGAGAGAGAGAGGGGGAGTGTGTGTGTGTGTGAGAGAGAGAAAGGGGGGAATTTGCATGTGTGAGAGAGAGAGGGGGAGTGTGTGTGTGTGAGAGAGAGAGGGAGGGCGGAGTGTGTGCATGTGAGAGAGAGAGGGGGGAATGTGTCTGTGTGTGAGAGAGGGGGGGGTAGTGTGTGAGAGAGAGGGGGGAGTGTGTGTGTGAGGGGGGGAATGTGTGTGTGTGAGAGAGAGATGGGGGAGTTTGTGTGGGAGAGAGAGAGAGGGGGAATGTGTGTGTGAGAGAGCGAGAGAGGGGAATGTGTGTGTGAGACAGCAAGAGGGGGGAGAGTGTGCGTGTGAGAGAGCAAGAAAGAGAGAGGAGAGTGCGTGTGAGAGAGAGGGGAGCATGTGCATGTGAGTGAGGAGGGGGGAGTCTGTGCATTTCAGAGAGGGGGGGAATGTGTTCGTGTGAGAGAGAGAAGGCATGGGTGTGTTTGCGTGTGAGAGAGAGTCGGGGAAGTGCGTGCATGTAAGAAAGAGAGAGAGGAGAGTGTGTGTGAGGGAGCGAGAGGGGGGAGAGTGTGCGTGTGAGAGAGAGAGGGGTGGGTGTGTCTGCATCAGAGAGAGTCGGGGGAGTGTGTGCATGTGAGAGAAAGAGAGAGAGAGGGGAGAGTGTGTGAGAGAGAGAGAGGGGGAGTATGTGTGTGTGAGGGAGGGGGGAATTTTTGCATTTCAGAGAGGGTGGAATGTGTGCGTGTGAGAGAGAGAGGGGGTGGGTGTGTCTTCATGTGAGAGAGAGGGGGAGTGTGTGCATGTGAGAGAGAGAGGGGGAGTGTGTGTATGTGAGAGAGAGAGGGGGAGTGTGTGCATGTGAGAGCGAGAGGGGGAGTGTGTGCGTCTGAGAGAGGGGAGATTGTGTGCGTGTGAGAGAGAGGCGGGAAAGTGTGTGTGAGAGAGAGCGAGGGGAAGTGTGTGTGCATGTGAGAAAGGGGGGATGTGTGCATGTGAGAGAGGTGGGGAGTGTGAGTGAGAGAGAAAGAGAGTGGGGGAGAGTGTGCATGTGAGAGAGAGAGAGGAGAGAGTATGTGTGAGAGAGCGAGAGGGGGGAGAGTGTGCGTGTGAGAGGGGGGTGTGTCTGTGTGTGAGAGAGAGTTGTGGGAGATGTATGGTGAGAGAGGGGAGGGTTTGCATGTGAGAGAGTGGGGGAGTGGTGTGTGTGAGAGAGAGAGGTGGGAGTGTGTGCGTGTGAGAGAGAGAGGGGGGAGTGCGTGTGTGAGAGAGAGAGGGGGGAGTGTATGCATGTGAGAGAGAGAGGCTGGAGTGTGTGCATGTGAGAGAGAGAGGGGGGAGTGTGTGCGTGTGGGAGAGAGAGGGGGGAATGTGTGCATGTGAGAAAAAGGGGGTAGAGTGTGTGTGTGAGAGAGAGAGAGGGGGATAGTGTGTTTGAGAGAACGAGGGGAGAGTGTGTGCGTGTGAGAGAGGGACAGGGGAGTGTGTTTGTATGAGAGAGAGTGAGGGGGAAGTTTGTGTGTGTGAGAGATGGGTGTGTGTGTGTGTGTGAGCGAGAAAGGGGGTGTGGGTGTGTGTGCATGTGAGAGAGAGAGGGGAGTGTGTGCATGTGAGAAAGCGAGGGGAGTGTGTGCGTGTGAGAGAGAGGGGGGGGATAGTGTGTGTGAGAGAACGAGGACGGAGTGTGTGCATGTGAAAGAGGGAAGGGGGAGTGTGCATATGAGACAGAGCGAGGGGGATATTTGTGTGTGAGAGAGGGGGATATGCACATGTGAGAGAGGGGGGAGTGTGTGCATGTGAGAGAGGGGGGGAGTGTGTGCGTGTGAGAGAGGGAGGGGGCAGTGTGTGTGTGTGTGGTAGAGAGAGGCGGATAGTGTGTGTGAGAGAGAGGGGGGAGTGTGTGCATGTGAGAGAGCGAGGGGGGAGTGTGTGTGTGAGAGAGAAAGAGGGGGGAGTGCATGCGTGTGAGAGAGAGAGATGGGGTGAGTGTGTGCATGTGAGAGAGAGGGGGGAGTGTGTGTGAGAGAGGGGGGGATTGTGTATGTGTGAGAGAGAGACAGGGGGGTGTGTGTATGTGAGAGAAAGAGAGAGAGGGAGTGTGTGTGTGAGAGGGAGAGGGGGGAGTGTGTGTGTGAGAGAGAGAGGGGGGAATGCGTGTGTGTGAGAGAGAAAAAGAGCGGGTTGAGTGTGTGCATGTGAGAGAGAGAAAGGGGGTGTGTGTGTGTGTGAAAGAGAGAAAGGTTTGAGTGTTTGCATGTGAGAGAGAGAGGGGGGAGTGTGTGTGTGAGAGAGAAAGCAGTGGAGTGTGTGCATGTGAGAGAGAGCGAGTGGGAGTGTGTGCATGTGAGGGAGCGTGAGAGAGAGGGTTGAGTGTGTATGAGAGAGAGAGGGGGAGCGTGTGTGGGAGGGGGGAGCTTGTGCATTTCAGAGAGGGGGGAATGTGTTCCTGTGAGAGAGAGAGGGGTGGGTGTGTCTGCATGTGAGAGAGATTCGGGGGAGTGCATGTCTGTGAGTGGGGAAGGGTGTGGGTGTGTGTGAGAGGGGGGAGTGTGTGTGAGAGAGAGAGTGGGGAGTGTATTTGTGTGAGAGAGAGGGTGAGTGTGTGCATGTGAGAGAGAAAGGGGGAGTGTGTGCATGTCAGAGAGAGGGGTGGAGTGTGTGTGTGTGTGAGAGAGAGCGAGGGGAAGTGTGGGCGCATGTGAGAAAGGGGGGATGTGTGTGTGTGAGAGAGGTGGGGAGTGTATGCATATCTGAAATAGAGAGGGGGAGTGTGCGCATGTGAGAGAGAGAAAGGGGGAGTGTGTGCGTGTGTGAGAGAGAAAGGGGGAGTGTGTGTGTGAGAGAGAGAAAGGGGGAGTGTGTGCATGTGAGAGAGAGGGCAGACTGTGTGCATGAGAGAGAGAGTGGGGAGCATGTGTGAGAGAGGGAGGGTGGAGTGTGTGTGTGTGAGAGAGAGAGAGAGGGGGGATAGTGTGTGTGAGAGAGAGCGAGGGGAAGTGTGTGTGCATGTGAGAAATGGGGGATGTGTGCATGTGAGAGAGGTGGGGAGTGTGTGTGAGAAAAAGAGAGCGGAGGGAGAGTGTGCATGTGAGAGAGAGAGAGGAGAGAGTATGTGTGAGAGAGCGAGAGGGGGGAGAGTGTGCGTGTGAGAGAGAGAGGTGGTGGGTGTGTGTGTGAGAGAGAGAGAGGGGGAGTGTGTGCATGTGAGAGAGAGAGAGGGGGAGTGCGTGCATGTGAGAGAGAGAGAGGGGGGAGTGTGTGCATGTGAGAGAGAGGGGGAGTGTGTGAGTGTGAGAGAGAGAGGGGGGAGTGTGTGCGTGTGAGAGAGAGCGAGGGGAAAGTTTGTGTCTGTGAGAGAGGGGGTGTGTGTGTGTGAGAGAGAAAGGGCATGTGTGTGTGTGAGAGAGAGAGAGGGGGGAGTGTGTACGTATGAGAGAGGTGGTAGTGTGTGTCAGAGAGAGGGGGAATGTGTGTGTGAGAGAGAGAGGGGGAGTGTGTGCGTGTGAGAGAGAGAGTGGGGAGTGTATTTGTGTGAGAGAGAGGGTGAGTGTGTGCGTATGATAGAGAAAGGGGGAGTGTGTGCATGTCAGAGAGAGGGGTGGAGTGTGTGTGTGTGTGTGAGAGAGAGCGAGGGGAAGTGTGGGCGCATGTGAGAAAGGGGGGATGTGTGCGTGTGAGAGAGGTGGGGAGTGTATGCGTGTGAAATAGAGAGGGGGAGTGTGCGCATGTGAGAGAGAGGGCAGACTGTGTGCATGAGAGAGAGAGTGGGGAGTGTGTGTGAGAGAGGGAGGGTGGAGTGTGTGCGTGTGAGAGAGAAAGGGGGAGTGTGTGCATGTCAGAGAGAGGGGTGGAGTGTGTGTGTGTATGAGAGAGAGCGAGGGGAAGTGTGTGTGCATGTGAGAAAGGGGGGATGTGTGCATGTGAGAGAGGTGGGGAGTGTGTGTGAGAAAAAGAGAGTGGAGGGAGAGTGTGCATGTGAGAGAGAGAGAGGAGAGAGTATGTGTGAGAGAGCGAGAGGGGGGAGAGTGTGCGTGTGAGAGAGAGAGGTGGTGGGTGTGTGTGTGAGAGAGAGAGACAGTGGAAGCATGTGCATTTGAGAGAGATGGTGAGTTTGTGTGTTTCAGGGGTGTAGTGTGTTCATGTGAGAGAGAGGGCAGAGTATGTGTGTCAGAGAGAAAGAGAGCAGAGGGAGTGTGTTCATGTGAGAGAGAGCGAAGTGGGAGAGTGTGTGTGAGTGAGAGAGAGGGGGGAGCATGTGTGTGTGAGAGAGAGGGGGGATTTTGTGAATTTCAGAGAGGGCAGCAGTGTGTTCCTGTGAGAGAGAGAGGCGGTGGGTGTGTCTGCATGTGAGAGAGAGTCGAGGGAGTGGGTGCATGTGAGAGAGGGGGGGAGTGTGCGAATGTGAGAGAGGCAGGAGTGTGTGTGAGAGAGAGGGGGAGAGTGTGTGTACATGAGAGAGAGTTGGGGGGGGTGTGGTGTGGGGGGGAAAGGGTGTGCATGCAAGAGAGAGGGGGTGGTGTGTGTGTGTGTGTGAGAGAGAGTCGGAGTTTATGCGTGTGAGAGAGAGGGGGGGGAGTGTGTGCATTTGAGAGAGAGTGAGAAGTGTGTGCATGTGTGAGAGAGAGAGGGGAGAGTGTGTGCCTGTAAGAGAGGGAGGGGGGAGTGTATGCATATGAGAGAGAGCGAGGGGGTGTGTGTGCATGTGGGAGAGGGGTCATGTGTGTGTGAGAGAGAAAGTGAGCGGGGGGGTTGTGTGCATGTGATAGAGAGCGAGGGGGAGTTTGTGCATGTGAGAGAAAGAGAGGGGGAGGGTGTGTGCATGTGAGATAGCGAGAAGGGGGAATGTGTGTGTGTGTTAGAGAGAGAGGGCAGACTGTGTGCATGAGAGAGAGAGGGGGGAGTGTGTGCATGTGAGAGCGGGAGGGGAGTGTGAGCATGTGAGAGAGAAAGAGAGGAGGGAGTATGTGCGTGTGAGAGAGGGAGGGGGAAGTGTGCATATGAGAGAGATCGAGGGGGGAGTGTGTGCCTGTGAGAGAGGGGGGAGTGTGTGCATGTGAGAGAGAGAGGGGGGAATGCGTGTGTGTGAGAGAGAAAATGAGCGGGGGTGAGTGTGTGCATGTGAGAGAGAGAAAGGGGGTGTGTGTGCGTGTGAAAGAGAGAAAGGTTTGAGTGTTTGCATGTGAGAGAGAGAGGGGGTAGTGTGTGTGTGTGAGAGAGAAAGCAGTGGAGTGTGTGCATGTGAGAGAGAGCGAGTGGGAGTGTGTGCATGTGAGGGAGCGAGAGAGAGAGGGTTGAGTGTGTATGAGAGAGAGAGGGGGAGCGTGTGTGGGAGGGGGGGAGCTTGTGCATTTCAGAGAGGGGGGAATGTGTTCCTGTGAGAGAGAGAGGGGTGGGTGTGTCTGCATGTGAGAGAGATTCAGGGGAGTGCATGTGTGTGAGTGGGGAAGGGTGTGGGTGTGAGTGAGAGGGGGGAGTGTGTGTGAGAGAGAGAGTGGGGAGTGTATTTGTGTGAGAGAGAGGGTGAGTGTGTGCGTGTGAGAGAGAAAGGGGGAGCGTGTGCATGTCAGAGAGAGGGGTGGAGTGTGTGTGTGTGAGAGAAAGCGAGGGGAAGTGTGGGCGCATGTGAGAAAGGGTGTGCGTGTGAGAGAGGTGGGGAGTGTATGCGTGTCTGAAATAGAGAGGGGGAGTGTGAGCATGTGAGAGAGAGAAAGGGGGAGTGTGTGCGTGTGTGAGAGAGAAAGGAGTGTGTGTGTGTGAGAGAGAGAAAGGGGGAGTGTGTGCATGTGAGAGAGAGGGCAGACTGTGTGCATGAGAGAGAGAGTGGGGAGTGTGTGTGAGAGAGGGAGGGTGGAGTGTGTGTGTGTGAGAGAGAGGGAGGGGGATAGTGTGTGTGAGAGAGAGCGAGGGGAAGTGTGTATGCATGTGAGAAAGGGGGGATGTGTGCATGTGAGAGAGGTGGGGAGTGTGTGTGAGAAAAAGAGAGCGGAGGGAGAGTGTGCATGTGAGAGAGAGAGAGGAGAGAGTATGTGTGAGAGAGCGAGAGGGGGGAGAGTGTGCGTGTGAGAGAGAGAGGTGGTGGGTGTGTGTGTGAGAGAGAGAGAGGGGGAGTGTGTGCATGTGGGAGAGAGAGAGGGGGGAGTGCGTGCATGTGAGAAAGGGGGGAGTGGTGTGTGAGAGAGAGAGAGGTGGGAGTGTGTGCATGTGAGAGAGAGAGGGGGGAGTGTGTGCGTGTAAGAGAGAGGGGGGAGTGTGTGCGTGTAAGAGAGAGAGGGGGGAGTGTGTGCGTGTGAGAGAGAGCGAGGGGAAAGTTTGTGTCTGTGAGAGAGGGGGTGTGTGTGTGTGTGAGAGAGAAAGGGTGTGTGTGTGTGAGAGAGAGAGAGGGGGGAGTGTGTGCGTATGAGAGAGAGAAAGAGGACAGTGTGTGTGAGAGAGAGGGGGACTGTGTGAAAGAGAGAGGGGGGAGTGTGTGTGAGAGAGAGGTGGTAGTGTGTGTCAGAGAGAGGGGGAATGTGTGTGTGAGAGAGAGAGGGGGAGTGTATGCGTGTGAGAGAGAGAGGGGGGAATGTGTGTGTGTGAGAGAGAGAGGGGGAGTGGTGTGTGTGTGTGAGAGAGTGTGGGGAATGTGTGTGTGAGAGAGAGAGGGGGAGTGTGTGTGTGTGTGAGAGAGAGAGGGGGGAGTGTGTGCGTGTGAGAGAGAGCAAGGGGAAAGTTTGTGTCTGTGAGAGAGGGGGTGTGTGTGTGTGAGAGAGAGAAAGGGTGTGTGTGTGTGTGAGAGAGCGAGAGGGGGGAGTGTGTGCGTATGAGAGAGAGAGAGAGGACAGTGTGTGTGAGAGAGAGGGGGAGTGTGTGAAAGAGAGAGGGGGGAGTGTGTGAGAGAGAGAGGTGGTAGTGTGTGTCAGAGAGAGGGGGAATGTGTGTGTGAGAGAGAGAGGGGGAGTGTGCGCGTGTGAGAGAGAGAGGGGGGGAATGTGTGTGTGAGAGAGAGGGGGAGTGGTGTGTGTGTGTGAGAGAGTGTGGGGAATGTGTGTGTGTGAGAGAGAGAGGGGGAGTGTGTGTGTGTGTGAGAGAGGGGGTGTGTGTGCATGTGTGAGAGAGACTGAGGGGATTGTGTGTGTGTGAGAGAGAGGGAGGGTGGGGTGTGTGCATGTGAGAGAGAGAGAGGGTGAATGTGCGTGTGAGAAATAGAGAGGGGGGAATGTATGTGTGTGGAAGAGAGAGGGGGAGTGTGTGTGTGTGAGAGAGAGGGGGGAGTTTCTGTGTGTGTGAGAGGGGGGGAATGTGTGTGTGTGAGAGAGAGGGGGGGAGTGTGTGTGTGTGAGAGAGAGAGAAGGGGGAATGTGTGTGTGAGAGGGAGAGGGGAGTGTGTGTGTGAGAGAAAGAGAGGGGGAATGTGCGTGTGAGAGAGCGAGAGAGGGGAGAGTGTGTGTGAGAGAGCGAGAGAGGGGAGAGTGTGCATGTGAGAGAGCAAGAGAGAGAGAGGAGAGTATGTGTGAGATAGGGGGAGCATGTGTATGTGAGTGAGGGGGGCGGGTTTGTGAGTTTCAGAGAGGGTGGGAATGTGTTCGTGTGAGAGAGAGAAGGGGTGGGTGTGTCTGCATCAGAGAGAGTCGGGGGAGTGTGTGCATATGAGAGAGAGAGAGAGAGAGAGGGGAGTGTGTGTGTGAGGCAGAGGGGGGAGTTTGTGCATTTCAGAGAGGGTGGAATGTGTTCATGAGAGAGAGAGAGGGGGTGGTGTGTCTGCATGTGAGAGAGTGGGGAGTGTGTGCGTGTGAGAGAGAGAGGGGGAGTGTGTGCGTGTGAGAGAGAGCGAGGGGGAAGTTTGTATGTGTGAGAGAGGAGGAGGTGTGTGTGTGTGAGAGAGAGGGAGGGGGGAGTGTGTGCATGTGAGAGAGAGGGGGCGTGTTTGCATGTGAGAGAGAGGGGGGAGTGGCTGTGTGTGTGAGAGAGAGGGGATAGTGTGTGTGAGAGAATGAGAGGGGAGTGTGTGCATGTGAGAGAGAGCGAGGGGGACGTTTGTGTGTGTAAGAGAGGAGGGTGTGTGTGAGAGAGAAAGGGGGTGTGTGTGTGAGAGAGAGAGAGGGGGAGTGTGTGTGTGAGAGAGAGGGGGAAATGAGTGTGTGTGAGAGAGAGAGGGGGGAGTGTGTGCATTTGAGAGAGAGAGAGGACGGTGTGTGAGAGAGAGAGGGGGGAGTGTATGTGAGAGAGTGGCGGTAGTGTGTGTGTCAGAAAGAGAGGGAATGTGTGTGTGAGAGATAGAGGGGGGAATGTGTGTGTGAGAGAGAGGGGGGAGTGTATGCATGTGAGAGACAGAGAGAGGAGGAGTGTGTGTGTGTGTGAGAGAGGGGGGAGTGTGTGCATGTGTGAGAAAGAGAGAAGGGGGAATGTGTGTGTGTGAGGGAGAGGGGAGTATGTGTGTGTGTGAGAGAGAGAGGGGGGATTGGGTGTGGGAGAGAGAGGTGGGAGTGTGTGCATGTGAGAGAGAGAGGGGGGGAATGTGTGTGTGAGAGTGAGAGGGGGAGTGTGTGCATGTGTGAGAGAGAGAGAAAGGGGAATGTGTGTGTGTGAGGGAGAGGGGAGTATGTGTGTGTGTGAGAGAGAGAGAGGGGGGATTGGGTGTGGGAGAGCGAGAGAGGGCAGAGTGTGTGTGAGAGAGTGAGTGGGGGGAGAGTGTGTGTGAGAGAGGGGGAGCGTGTGTATGTGAGTGAGAGTGGGGGAGTTTGTGCATTTCAGATAGGGGGGAATGTGTTTGTGTGAGAGAGAGAGGGGTGGGTGTGTTTGCGTGTGTGAGAGAGAGGGCGTGGGTGTGTCTGCATGTGAGAGAGAGGGGGGAGTGTGTGCGTGTGAGAGAGAGAAGGCGGGCAAGTGTGTGCATGTGAGAGAGAGAGGGGGAGTGTGTGCGTGTGAGAAAGAGAGAGGGGTGAGTGTGTGTGTGTGAGAGAGAGGGGGATAGTGTGTGTGAGAGAGAGCGAGGGGAAGTGTGTGTGCATGTGAGAAAGGGGGAATGTGTGCATGTGAAAGAGAAAGAGAGCTGGGGGAGAGTGTGCATGTGAGAGAGAGAGGAGAGAGTATGTGTGAGAGAGCGAGAGGGGGAGAGTGTGCGTTTGAGGGGCGGATGGGTGTGTTTGCGTGTGAGAGAGAGTTGCGGGAGTATGTACCGTGAGAGAAGGGGGGAGGGTGTGCATGTGAGAGAGGGGGGGAGTGGTGTGTGTGAGAGGGAGAGGTGGGATTGTGTGCGTGTGAGAGAGAGAGGGGGGATTGTGTGCATGTGAGAGAGAGGCGGTAGTGTGTGTGTGTGAGAGAGAGAGAGGGGGATAGTGTTTGTGAGAGAAGGAGGGGGTAGTGAGTGCATGTGAGAGAGGAACGGGGGGGTGTGTGCGTATGAGAGAGAGCGAGGGGGAAGTTTGTGTGTGTGAGAGAGGGGTGTGTGTGTGTGTGTGTGAGAGAGAGAGAAAAAGGGTGTGTGTGTGTGAGAGAGAAAAAGGGTGTGTGTGTGTGTGAGAGAGATGGGGGTGCTTGTGCATTTCAGAGAGGGGGGGAATGTGTTCGTGTGAGAGAGAGGGGGTGGGTGTGTGTGTGGGAGAGAGAGGGGGGAGTGTGTGCATGTGAGAGAGAGGGGGTAGTGTGTGCGTATGAGAGAGAGCGAGGGGGAAGTTTGTGTGTGTGAGAGAGAGGTGTGTGTGTGTGTGTGTGTGTGTGAGAGAGAAAGGGTGTGTGTGTGTGAGAGAGAGAGAGAGGGGGATAGTGTGTGTGAGAGAACGAGGGGGCAGTGTGTGCATGTGAAAGAGGGAGAGGGGAGTGTGTGCATATGAGAGAGAGTGAGGGGGAAATTTGTGTGCGTGAGAGGGGTGTGTGTGTGAGAGAGAGAGAAAGGAGGTGTGTGTGTGTGTGTGAGAGAGAGGGGGAGTGTGTGTGTGAGAGAGAGGGGAGTGTGCACGTGTGAAAGAGAGGGGGGGAGTGTGCATGTGAGAGAGGGAGGGGGCAGTGTTTGTGTCTGTGATAGAGAGAGGGCGATAGTGTGTGTGTGAGAGAGAGAGGGGAGTGCATGTGTGTGAGAGAGAGAGAGATGGGGTGAGTGTGTGCATGTGAGAGAGAGAGGGGGGAGTGTGTGTGTGAGAGAGAGAAATGGGGGGAGTGTGTGCCTGTGAGAGAAAGCGAGGGGGAGTGTGTGCATGTGAGGGAGCAAGAGAGAGAGGGTTGAGTGTGTATGAGAGAGAGGGGGGGGAGCGTGTGTGTGAGGGGGGGGAGTTTGTGCATTTCAGAGAGGGGGGAGTGTGTTCATGTGAGAGAGAGAGTGGTGGGTGTGTCTGCATGTGAGAGAGATTCGGGGGAGTGCGTGTGTGTGAGGGGTGAAGGGTGTGCATGTGAGAGAGAGGGGGAGTGTATTCGTGTGAGAGAGAGGGGGAGTGTGTGCATGTCTGAAAAAGAGAGGGGGAGTGTGTGCATGTGAGAGAGAGAAAGGGGGAGTGTGTGTGTGTGAGAGAGAGAGGGGGAGTGTGTGTGTGTGTGAGAGAGAGAAAGAGGGGGAGTGTGTGCATGTGAGAGAGAGAGGGCAGACTGTGTGCATGAGAGAGAGAGTGGGGAGTGTGTGTGTGAGAGAGAGAGAGGGTGGAGTGTGTGTGTATGAGAGAAAGAGAGGGGAGAGTGTGTATGAGAGAGAGAGGGGGAGTATGTGTGTATGAGCGAGAGGGGGGAGTGTGTGAGTGAGAGAGGGGGGGAGTGTGTGTGTGTGAGAGAGAGGGAGTGTGCATGTGAGGGAGAGGGGGGAGGGTGTGTGTGAGAGAAAGAGAGAGGGGGGAGTGTGTGTGTGAGAGAGGGGTAACATGTGTGTGAGAGAGAGGGGGAGAGTGTGTGTGTGAAAGAGAGAGGGCGAGTGTGTGTGTGAGAGAGAGAAAGGGTGGAGTGTGCGTGTGAGAGAGAGGACAATGGGTGTGTGTGTGTGAGAGAGAGAGGACAATGGGTGTGTGTGTGAGAGAGAGGGGGGAGTGTGTGTGAAAGAGAGAGGCGGAGTGTGTGTGTGTGAGGGAGAGAGGACAGTGTGTGTGTGTGAAAGAGAGAGGGGGAGTGTGTGTGTGTGTGTGTGAGAGAGAGAGAGGGGGAGTGTATGCGAGAGAGAGGGAGGAGTGTGCATGAGAGAGAGGGAGAGGGGGAATGTGTGTGTGTGAGAGAGAGAGCGGGGACTGTGTGCATGTGAGAGAGAGGAGGAGTGTGTGTGAGAGAGAGGGAGGAGTGTGTGTGTGTGAGAGTGAGAGGGGGAGTGTGTGTGTGAGAGAGAGAGCAGGAGTGTGTTTGAGAGAGAGGGGGGAGTGTGTGTGAGAGAGAGGGGGTTGTGTGTGTGAGAGAGAGGGGGAGGGTGTGTGTGAGAGAGAGGGGGAGGGTGTGTGTGAGAGAGAGGGGTAACATGTGTGTGAGAGAGAGGGGGAGAGTGTGTGTGTGAGAGAGAGAAAGGGTGGGGTGTGTGTGTGTGAGAGAGAGAGGACAATGGGTGTGTGTGTGAGAGAGAGGGGGGAGTGTGTGTGAGAGAGAGGGGGGAGTGTGTGTGAGAGAGAGGGGGGAGTGTGTGTGTGAGAGAGAGAGGGAGGGTGCATGTGAGAGAGAGGGGGGAGGGTGTGTGTGAGAGAGAGAGGGGGAGTGTGTGTCTGAGAGAGAGAAAGGGTGGAGTGTGTGTGTGAGAGAGAGGGTGTGTGTGTGTGAGAGAGAGAGGACGGAGTGTGTGTGTGAGAGAGAGAGAGGAGGGAGTGTGTGTGTGAGACAGAGAGAGGGGGAGTGTGTGTGAGAGAGAGGGGGAGCGTGTGTGTGAGAAAGAGGGGAGAGGGTGTGTGAGAGAGAGAGGGGGAGTATGTGTGTATGAGCGAAAGGGGGGGAGTGTGGTAGTGAGAGAGAGGGGGGAGTGTGTGTGTGTGAGAGAGAGGGAGTGTGCATGTGATAGAGAGGGGGAGGGTGTGTGTGAGAGAAAGAGAGAGGGGGGAGTGTGTGTGAGAGAGAGAGGGGTAACATGTGTGTGAGAGAGGGGGGAGAGTGTGCGTGTGAGAGAAAAGGGGGAGTGTGTGTGTGAGAGAGTGGGGGAACATGAGTCTGTTTGAGAGGGGGGAGTGTGTGTGAGAGAGAGAGCGGGGAGTGTGTGTGTGTGTGAGAGAGAGGGGGAGTGTGTGTGTGAGAGAGAGGGTGTGTGTGTGTGTGTGTGTGTGTGTGTGTGAGAGAGAGAGGACGATGTGTATGTGTGTGAGAGAGAGGGGGGAGTGTGTGTGAGAGAGAGAGGGTGTGTGTGTGAGAGAGAGGGGGGAGTGTATGTATGAGAGAGAGGGGGGAGTGTGTGTGTGTGAGAGAGAGAGGACGGTGTGTGTGTGTGAGAGAGAGTGTGTGGGAGAGTGTGTGTGTGAGAGAGAGAGGACGAGTGTGTGTGTGAGAGAGAGAAAGGGTGGAGTGTGCGTGTGAGAGAGAGGGTGTGTGTGTGTGTGTGTGAGAGAGAGGACATTGGGTGTGTGTGTGAGAGAGAGGGGGGAGTGTGTGTGAGAGAGAGGGGGGGAGTGTGCGTGTGTGAGGGAGAGAGGATAGTGTGTGTGTGTGAAAGAGAGAGCGGGGACTGTGTGCATGTGAGAGAGGGGGGAGTGTGCATGTGAGAAAGAGAGAGGGGGAATGTGTGTGTGAGAGAGAAGGGGGACTGTGTGCATGTGAGAGAGAGGAGGAGTGTGTGTGAGAGAGAGGGAGGAGTGTGTGTGTGAGAGAGAGAGGGCGAGTGTGTGTGTGAGCGAGAGAAGGCGAGTGTGTGTGTGAGAGAGAGAAAGGGTGGAGTGTGCGTGTGAGAGAGAGGTTGTGTGTGTGTGTGTGAGAGAGAGAGGACAATGGGTGTATGTGTGAGAGAGAGGGGGGAGTGTGTGTGAGAGAGAGAGAGGGGGAGTGTATGTGAGAGAGAGGGAGGAGTGTGAATGTGAGAGAGAGAGAGAGGGGGAATGTGTGTGTGAGAGAGAGGGGGGACTGTGTGCGTGTGAGAGAGTGGGAGGAGTGTGTGTGTGTGAGAGAGAGAGGGGGAGTGTGTGTGTGAGAAAGGGAGGAGTGTGTGTGTGTGAGGGAGAGAGGGGGAGTGTGTGTGAGAGAGGGGGGAGTGTGTGTGTGAGAGAGAGGGGGGAGTGTGCATGTGAGAGAAAAGGGGGAGTGTGTGTGTGAGAGAGTGGGGGAACATGAGTCTGTTTGAGAGGGGGGAGTGTGTGTGAGAGAGAGAGCGGGGAGTGTGTGTGTGTGAGAGAGAGAGGGGGAGTGTGTGTGAGAAAGGGAGGAGTGTGTGTGTGAGGGAGAGAGGGGGAGTGTGTGTGAGAGAGAGGGGGGAGTGTGTGTGTGAGAGAGAGGGGGGAGTGTGCATGTGAGAGAAAAGGGGGAGTGTGTGTGTGAGAGAGTGGGGGAACATGAGTCTGTTTGAGAGGGGGGAGTGTGTGTGAGAGAGAGAGCGGGGAGTGTGTGTGTGTGTGTGAGAGAGGGGGAGTGTGTGTGTGAGAGAGAGGGCGTGTGTGTGTGTGTGTGTGTGAGAGAGAGAGAGGACGATGTGTATGTGTGTGAGAGAGAGGGGGGAGTGTGTGTGACAGAGAGGGGGGAGTGTGTGTGAGAGAGAGGGGGGAGTGTGTGTGAGAGAGAGAGGGGAGTGTTTGTGTGTGAGAGAGAGTGGGTGGAGTGTGTGTGTGAGAGAGAGGGGGAGTGTGTGTGTGAGAGAGAGAGGGGGGAGTGTTTGTGTGCGAGAGAGGGGGAGTGTGTGTGTGAGAGAGAGGGGAGAGCATGTGTGAGAGAGAGAGGGGGAGTATGTCTGTATGAGCGAGAGGGGGGGATTGTGTGAGTGAGACAGAGGGGGGAGTGTGTGTGTGGGAGAGAGGGGGAACATGTGTGTGAGAAAGAGGGGAGAGGGTGTGTGAGAGAGAGAGGGGGAGTATGTGTGTATGAGCGAGAGAGGGGGATTGTGTGAGTGAGAGAGAGGGGGGAGTGTGTGTGTGAGAGAGAGAGGGAGGGTGCATGTGAGAGAGAGGGGGGAGGGTGTGTGTGAGAGAGAGAGGGGGAGTGTGTGTCTGAGAGAGAGAAAGGGTGGAGTGTGTGTGTGAGAGAGAGGGTGTGTGTGTGTGTGAGAGAGAGAGAGGACGGAGTGTGTGTGTGAGAGAGAGAGAGGAGGGAGTGTGTGTGTGAGACAGAGAGAGGGGGAGTGTGTGTGAGAGAGAGGGGGAGCGTGTGTGTGAGAAAGAGGGGAGAGGGTGTGTGAGAGAGAGAGGGGGAGTATGTGTGTATGAGCGAAAGGGGGGGAGTGTGGTAGTGAGAGAGAGGGGGAGTGTGTGTGTGTGAGAGAGAGGGAGTGTGCATGTGATAGAGAGGGGGAGGGTGTGTGTGAGAGAAAGAGAGAGGGGGGAGTGTGTGTGAGAGAGAGCGGGGTAACATGTGTGTGAGAGAGGGGGGAGAGTGTGCGTGTGAGAGAGAGGTTGTGTGTGTGTGTGAGAGAGAGAGGACAATGGGTGTGTGTGTGAGAGAGAGGGGGGAGTGTGTGTGAGAGAGAGAGAGAGGGGGAGTGTATGCGAGAGAGAGGGAGGAGTGTGCATGTGAGAGAGAGAGAGAGGGGGAATGTGTGTGTGAGAGAGAGGGGGGACTGTGTGCGTGTGAGAGAGAGGGGGAGTGTGTGTGAGAGAGAGAGCGGGGAGTGTGTGTGTGTGAGAGAGAGAGAGGGGGAGTGTGTGTGTGAGAAAGGGAGGAGTGTGTGTGTGAGGGAGAGAGGAGGAGTGTGTGTGAGAGAGAGGGGGAGTGTGTGTGTGAGAGAGAGGGGGGAGTGTGCATGTGAGAGAAAAGGGGGAGTGTGTGTGTGAGAGAGTGGGGGAACATGAGTCTGTTTGAGAGGGGGGAGTGTGTGTGAGAGAGAGAGCGGGGAGTGTGTGTGTGTGTGAGAGAGAGGGGGAGTGTGTGTGTGAGAGAGAGGGTGTGTGTGTGTGTGTGTGTGAGAGAGAGAGGACGATGTGTATGTGTGTGAGAGAGAGGGGGGAGTGTGTGTGAGAGAGAGGGGGAGTGTGTGTGAGAGAGAGGGGGGAGTGTATGTATGAGAGAGAGGGGGGAGTGTGTGTGTGTGAGAGAGAGAGGACGGTGTGTGTGTGTGAGAGAGAGGACGGAGTGTGTGTGAGAGAGAGGGGTAACATGTGTGTGAGAGAGAGGGGGAGAGTGTGTGTGTGAGAGAGAGAGGACGAGTGTGTGTGTGAGAGAGAGAAAGGGTGGAGTGTGCGTGTGAGAGAGAGGGTGTGTGTGTGTGTGAGAGAGAGGACATTGGGTGTGTGTGTGAGAGAGAGGGGGGAGTGTGTGTGAGAGAGAGGGGGGGAGTGTGCGTGTGTGAGGGAGAGAGGATAGTGTGTGTGTGTGAAAGAGAGAGCGGGGACTGTGTGCATGTGAGAGAGGGGGGAGTGTGCATGTGAGAAAGAGAGAGGGGGAATGTGTGTGTGAGAGAGAAGGGGGACTGTGTGCATGTGAGAGAGAGGAGGAGTGTGTGTGAGAGAGAGGGAGGAGTGTGTGTGTGAGAGAGAGAGGGCGAGTGTGTGTGTGAGCGAGAGAAGGCGAGTGTGTGTGTGAGAGAGAGAGGACAATGGGTGTATGTGTGAGAGAGAGGGGGGAGTGTGTGTGAGAGAGAGAGAGGGGGAGTGTATGTGAGAGAGAGGGAGGAGTGTGAATGTGAGAGAGAGAGAGGGGGAATGTGTGTGTGAGAGAGAGGGGGGACTGTGTGCGTGTGAGAGAGTGGGAGGAGTGTGTGTGTGTGAGAGAGAGAGGGGGAGTGTGTGTGTGAGAAAGGGAGGAGTGTGTGTGTGTGAGCGAGAGAGGGGGAGTGTGTGTGAGAGAGGGGAGTGTGTGTGTGAGAGAGAGGGGGGAGTGTGCATGTGAGAGAAAAGGGGGAGTGTGTGTGTGAGAGAGTGGGGGAACATGAGTCTGTTTGAGAGGGGGGAGTGTGTGTGAGAGAGAGAGCGGGGAGTGTGTGTGTGTGAGAGAGAGAGGGGGAGTGTGTGTGTGAGAAAGGGAGGAGTGTGTGTGTGAGGGAGAGAGGGGGAGTGTGTGTGAGAGAGAGGGGGGAGTGTGTGTGTGCGAGAGAGGGGGGAGTGTGCATGTGAGAGAAAAGGGGGAGTGTGTGTGTGAGAGAGTGGGGGAACATGAGTCTGTTTGAGAGGGGGGAGTGTGTGTGAGAGAGAGAGCGGGGAGTGTGTGTGTGTGTGAGAGAGAGGGGGAGTGTGTGTGTGAGAGAGAGGGCGTGTGTGTGTGTGTGTGTGTGTGAGAGAGAGAGGACGATGTGTATGTGTGTGAGAGAGAGGGGGGAGTGTGTGTGAGAGAGAGGGGGGATTGTGTGTGAGAGAGAGGGGGGAGTGTATGTATGAGAGAGAGGGGGGAGTGTGTGTGTGTGTGAGAGAGAGGACGGTGTGTGTGTGTGAGAGAGAGGACGGAGTGTGTGTGAGAGAGAGGGGTAACATGTGTGTGAGAGAGAGGGGGAGAGTGTGTGTGTGAGAGAGAGAGGACGAGTGTGTGTGTGAGAGAGAGAAAGGGTGGAGTGTGCGTGTGAGAGAGAGGGTGTGTGTGTGTGTGTGTGAGAGAGAGGACATTGGGTGTGTGTGTGAGAGAGAGGGGGGAGTGTGTGTGCGTAAGAGAGAGGGGGGAGTGTGCGTGTGTGAGGGAGAGAGGATAGTGTGTGTGTGCGTAAGAGAGAGGGGGGAGTGTGTGTGCGTAAGAGAGAGGGGGGAGTGTGTGTGTGTGTGAGAGAGAGAGAGAGAGCGGGGACTGTGTGCATGTGAGAGAGGGGGGAGTGTGCATGTGAGAAAGAGAGAGGGGGAATGTGTGTGTGAGAGAGAAGGGGGACTGTGTGCATGTGAGAGAGAGGAGGAGTGTGTGTGAGAGAGGGAGGAGTGTGTGTGTGAGAGAGAGAGGGCGAGTGTGTGTGTGAGCGAGAGAAGGCGAGTGTGTGTGTGAGAGAGAGAAAGGGTGGAGTGTGCGTGTGAGAGAGAGGTTGTGTGTGTGTGTGTGTGAGAGAGAGAGGACCTTGGGTGTATGTGTGAGAGAGAGGGTGGAGTGTGTGTGAGAGAGAGAGAGGTGGAGTGTATGTGAGAGAGAGGGAGGAGTGTGAATGTGAGAGAGAGAGAGAGGGGGAATGTGTGTGTGAGAGAGAGGGGGACTGTGTGCGTGTGAGAGAGTGGGAGGAGTGTGTGTGTGTGAGAGAGAGAGGGGGAGTGTGTGTGTGAGAAAGGGAGGAGTGTGTGTGTGTGAGGGAGAGAGGGGGAGTGTGTGTGAGAGAGGGGGGAGTGTGTGTGTGAGAGAGAGGCAGGAGTGTGCATGTGAGAGAAAAGGGGGAGTGTGTGTGTGAGAGAGTGGGGGAACATGAGTCTGTTTGAGAGGGGGGAGTGTGTGTGAGAGAGAGAGCGGGGAGTGTGTGTGTGAGAGAGAGAGGGGGAGTGTGTGTGTGAGAAAGGGAGGAGTGTGTGTGTGTGAGAGAGGGGGGAGTGTGTGTGTGAGAGAGGGGGGAGTGTGTGTGAGAGAGAGAGGGGAGTGTATGTGTGAGAGAGAGAGAGGGGAGTATTTGCGTGAGAGAGAGGGGGGGGCCGTTTGGTAGTTTGCAATCATCATGCATAGATCCAGCTACAACATCAAAGTGTTTTGGCCAAGTTGGCCATTAACAGGTCCAGGCTGTGGGCGATCGAGGGGGTTGTCCAGCCCGATTGTTTGTCCCTCTTCCACGGCTACGTTCACGGCTGGGTGTCCCTGGAGAGGGAGCATGTGGTGTCTGCTGGCACCCTCGAGGCCTTCCATACTCGGTGGGCACCGCAGGGACTGGGGTGTTTTATTGACCCCTTTAATCACATTTTGGTTTAATGTTTGTAAGTTTCCTTTAAACTTTGTCCTTGGTTTTACAGCTGACCTGACTTAGAGGCTGTGCTTGATTTATCTCTTATTTTGTTAATTTAGTCTAATTCTTTTAACTCCAAAAGAGTTACAACATTAAAGTGGAAGTGTTTGTTGCCAGAATAACTGAGACTTCTTGGGGGCTGGTTCCTGACCGGTGCAAAGCTGCCCCTCTCCTTCGACAGCTACTGCCTAACTTTCATTCGGTGTGTTAATTTATTTTACCGTTTCTTCATATATAACGTGCACGGTGTGCTTACTTCGACTTATCTATAAAGCAGACAGCGATATTTCAAGGGTTAGGCCCGATTTTAAACTGATTCTGTTTGAGTTGGTGCCATGGACGATGACTTAAACATTCACCGGATTTTGTGCGCTTGAACCGGACGCCCACCCACCCACCCACCCAATTCCTGGCATCCCCACAGCGGACTGAACACTGCAAACAACTGAGAAATAAACTCGGCCCCTTTCAGTGGCCATTCCAACTCATTTCAGCGTCGTAAACATCCCCAAATGAGTCATTTGTTAATTGCCAATAACGCTCAGTAATTCAGCTGCCAGTTTTGGGCTTTTATATTGTCAAGCAAAATATATTTATTTCCCAGTCACATCATATCTTGAGCTCTCCTTTCCAATGCCCATTTCTTAGAGTTTCCTGGGTCAATAACATAGGCATTTAAAGTCATCTATATACCGAATACCACTAAAAATCAAATGGAATCCAAATGAAATCAACTTTACACACGCGTTAAAATGGTCATTAAACTATACATTGAACACCCATTGATTCTTTCTTGAATCGCTGGGTGTATATGAATTATAATGCCCGCGACCTGTGCCTTCAATACGCTGTAAACGCCATCTGAAATGCTCAGTCTTCAAATACTATTTGAACAGGAACCGGGACGCTTCAGACACTCCTGAAAGTCCGCTTTAATTAGCAGTAAATTCTGTAACCAAATAGTATGTCAATTCGATCAAAGTCAAATACTGCGGACGCTGGAAATCTGAAATAAAAACAGAAAGTTGCTGGGAAGAGCTCAGCAGGCCTGACAGCATCTGCGGGGAGGAACAGAGTTAACGTTACAGGTCTGTCTGACCCCTCTGGTTTTGAATTTCTCTCCACAGATGCTGTCAGACCTGCTGGGTTTTTCCAGCCTGTCCCTGTTTTTCTTTCAGTATGTCAGTTGGGCACTGTTCTGCTCAATCGTCTCAGGGGATCATTACCCTTCCGCAGTAACACGTAAACAGAAAACTTCCATTCGGCGCTGCCTGTCACTGTCAACTTTCAGGCTTTGAGCCAACTGCTGATTTCACTGACAAAATGACCAAAAGAACAAACCACTTACTGCGATTTTCTTGCTTGTCACTTATGGAATTTGTTTACTAATCATATTAGCCTGCCCGGGAGTTGCAGTATCGGATACCTATTGATGTTTTCGACTGCTGCTTACTTGCACACCTTCAGTCTCTGGTGTGGGCTGCTGACATATCTTACACAGGTGCTTTTTTGTGAGCGGCAGTTACTGAATATGATTTACTGCTGTGTCCAACAGTTGCGCAAGTATGCTTAACACAGAAATAACATCTCTCTCCCTCTCTCTCTCATTGTTTCTTTATCCCTCTTTCTCATTGTTTCTTTCCCCCTCTCTCTCGTTGTTTCTTTCCCTCTCTCTCATTGTTTCTTTCCCTCTCTCTCATTGTTTCTTTCTCTCTCTCTATCTCTATCTATCTTTCTCGCTCTTTCTTTCTCTGCCTCTTTTTCTCTCTCTGTCTCTTTCTATCTCTGTCGCTTTTTCTTTCTTTCAGTCTCTTTCTTTGCCTCTGTCTTTCTCTCTCTTTCTTTCTCTATCTCTGTCTCTCTCTCTCTCCCTCTCTCCCTTTCTCTTTGTCACTCTCTCTATCCCTCTCTCTCTGCCTCCCTTTCTCTCTCTTTCTCTCTCTTTCTGTCTCTCTCTTTCTCTCTCTGCCTCTGTCTCTCTTTCTCTCTCTCTCTCTCCCTTTCTCTCTGCCTCTCTTTCTCTCTCTCTCTCTCTGCCCCGTCTCTTTCTTTCCCTCTCTTTCCCTTTCTCTCTGCCTCTCCCTCTCTTTCCATCTCTCTCTGCCTTTCTTTCTCTCTCTGCCCCGTCTCTTTCTCTCTCCCTTTCTCTCTGTCTCTCTCTCTCCATCTCTCTCTGCCTCTCTTTCTCTCTCTCTGTCTCTACCCCTGTCTCTCTCTTTCTCTCTCTCGCTCCTTTTCTGTCTGTTTCTGTCCTCAAGCACACACACACGCATACACACAGATGCACGCACGCACGCACATGCACACTGCAGCTATTTATGATCAGAATGTTCTGAAACCTGCGACAGGAGAACTCTTCCCCAGCCTACTGGACGCCTCCTCAATAACCTCGCAGCTAATTAGCTCCATCGTGGGGCCGGGAGGGGGTGGAAAGCAGGCTGTCTGGGGCAGGAACGGAGCCAGGGAGGGAAGGCTAGGTGACAGGGGCATGGGAGGTGAGGAAAGGCCTTACACTGTGGGTATGTTGACCCTGTGAAGGGGGAGTGCCTGGGGTTTCCCAGTGGAGAGGAGGGTGGGCTAGCGATGGTTTGGGACAACTGGCTTGGTGCAGCCCATGGCTCGAATTGAGGGAACTGATCAGCAGAGGGAACAGTCAGAGTGGGAGGGGGAGCGGGGTGCAACATGGTGTCAGTTCTAGTGTCATGATCCGGTAGTAGATTGTCTCAAGGAGTGGGGAGAGGTGTGACGGGGGGTGGTGGGGGGGGGGGGGCGGTGGGGGGGATGAAGTGGGTTCACGGTATACAATAAAATAGGTGGTGCAGAATAACAGCAGGGGTCCAGGTAAGGGTGGGCATGGTGCTGGTAATGGGTGCAGACTCAAACGGTATGTGGACGGTGATAGGTACAGGTTCAAATGGAACAGTGGATCCTCACGAGTAAGAGGGGGGAATGGGATGGTTATATTGGGCGAGGCAAGTGATTGGGGGAAGCTTGTTGGTGACAGGGCGTGGGTAGGAGGAGGTGGAGTGTGTCGGAAAGGTGAGAAGCAACCTTTTCCTTTTTCAAACAAAAACAAAAATACCTGGAAAAACTCAGCAGGTCTGACAGCATCTGCGGAGAGGAACACACTTAACGTTATGACTCTTCAACGGAACTAAGGAAAAATAGAAAAGAGGTGAAATATAAGCTGGTTTAAGGGGGACAGGTAGAGCTGGATAGAGGCCCAGTGATAGGTGGAGATAACCAAAAGATGTCATATGAATCTTTTATTTTTTAATCTCAACTGGAAAGCACTGTCAGTCAGTAAGTACGATCCATCAATGTGGGAGAATGGTCTTTTCGAGTGGACGCTGTTAAAGGTGGGTCACAATTGGCCGATGAAAGGGTGGGGTTGGAGGCACGCTCATAATCATGAGTCAACTGAATGAGAAACGTGCTCAAGAGCGTTGTCCCCTTGATGGTGAAGCTCACACGGCAGCGAGCCCTGCTCCCTGACACGGGGAACCTCCTCACATTGAGGTCTCGCGGTAACTCAAGTTGACAGAGGCTGGAGGTGGCGAGTGATGGAGAGAGGAGATCAATGGTTAGCTCTCCGGGGCCCAGGGTGGGAGGTGAGGTGGGGGTGAAATGTCAGCCATGTGCATGTCCAGGGACCCCAGGACATGGCTGAAAATGGGGATTGTGGTTCGTCCATGGCGCCAAGGCAAGGGTCTCTCCAGTGCACCTCGAGGGGGCTGGAATGAAACCCGATAGTATTTGAGGGACAAAAACAAAAATAGCTGGAAAAACTCAGCAGGTCTGACAGCATCTGTGGAGAGGAAGACAGTTAACATTTCAAGTCCGTCTGACTCTTCAGCAGAACTAAGAAATATAGAAATGAGGTGAAGTGCAAGCTGGTTGAGGGGAGCTGGACAGACATGGCTTGCATGGACACGGCCAATGCTCCTGCCTCCATCCTGGGATGTATGAAGGAGAGGGGGGAAAACCTCTGTGGTTCTCCAGGCTGGTCGTCAAAATGGGTGGCGCCACGGGAGGCCAGGCACTGGCCAATTCTCGGACCAGGGCTCCCCAATGGCCGACATGCTGAGGAGCAACAGCTTCAAAGGATACGCCGACCAGGCGGATGGCTGCAGTTTGTCCGCATGTCAGCTCAGGCATGCCGACTGCAGACAACCACGTGCTCCTGAGGAGGAACTGGCGCACTGTCACCCAGGGCAAGGAAGACCAGAGCAGCAAGAGGCTCTGGCAGCAGGACAGGCTCAAGAGGAGGCACAGGGCGCCAGCAACCAGGGACCAGTGCAATTTCCATTTTATTCATTCATGGGATGTGGGCCAGCATTAATTGCCCATCTCTAATTGTCCTTGCTCGGAGGGCATTTAAGAGTCAACCACATGGCTGTGGGTGTGGAGTCACATGTAGACCAGACCAGGTAAAGACAGCAGATTGCTTTCCTATTAGTCAACCTTGTGGGTTTTTACAGCAAGTTTCATGG
This sequence comes from Carcharodon carcharias, assembly GCF_017639515.1. NCBI lineage: Eukaryota > Metazoa > Chordata > Chondrichthyes > Lamniformes > Lamnidae > Carcharodon > Carcharodon carcharias. The sequence goes on from NC_054495.1 coordinate 10,183,602, forward strand.
TCATCATTAGATCTTTAATTCCAGATTTTTATTGAATTCAAATTCCACCAGCTGGTAGGAATCGAACCCGGGCCCCCAGAGCATTACCCTGGGTCTCTGAGTTATTAGTCTAGCATTGGCCAGAAACAGAGTGAGTGGCAATGCAGGAAGAGCCTTCGGATGTCACTACAGAGCCTAGCTCCGGATATATCCACGATACTGACTGAATGGTTAGAATTTCTGGTGAAATCATTTCAGAAATCTGACAATAATAGAAGCTGAGGCCCTTTAGATTCTTGGCCAACAAACAGCAGAACGATGCACCTCCCTTGGAGAGCATCTCTGAATCTCTTGTTAGCTGCACCCCATCTTGTGGAAGTGAAAGGAGAGTGCGAGTTAGCTGGAGCAGTGAGCGGTGAGCATTGGAGCCAAGGTAGGGGGCAGCAAATCGACTCGTGCTATGGGAGCCAGGCAGAGAGTCAGACCTTGGGAAAGATGGTTTTTTATCACTGAAAGAAGTTAATGGATGTTAAGATTTATATGGATCCCACACTGGTCAGGATTTTTTTTTTAATTGATTCGCTGGATGTGGGCTTCGCTGGCTGGGCCAGCATTTATTGCCCATCCCTAGTTGCCCCTTGTTGTTGGAGCTGCACTCATCCAGGCAACTGGAGGGTATTCCATCACACTCCATGCTTGTGCCTTGTGGACAGGCTTTGGGGAGTCAGGAGGTGAGTTACTCATCACAGGATTCCTAGTCTCTGACCTGCTCTTGTAGCCACAGTATTTATTTGGCTGGTCCAGTTCAGTTTCTGGCCGATGGTAACCCCCAGTATGTTAATAGTATGGGATTCACTAAAGGTAATACCATTGAATGTCAAAGGACGATGATTAGATTCTCTCTTGTTGGAGATGGTCATTGCCTGGCACTTGTGTGGCTTGAATGTTACTTGCCACTTGTCAGCCCAAGCCTGGATATTGTCCAGATCTTGCTGCATTTGGACATGGCCTGCTTCAGTATCTGAGGAGTCACAAATGGTGCTGAACATTGTGCAATCATCAGGGAACATCCCCATTTCTGACCTTATGATGGAAGGAAGGTCATTGATGAAGCAGCTGAAGATGGTTTGGCCAAGGACACTACCCTGAGGAACTCCTGCAGTGATGTCCTGGAATTGAGATGAGTGACCTCCAACAACCACATCTTCCTTTGTGCTAGGTATGACTCCAACCAACAGATAGTTTTCTCCCTATTTCCCATTGGCTCCAGTTTTGCTGGGGCTCCTTGATGCCACACTCGGTCAAATGCTGCCTTGATGTCAAGGGCAGTCACTCTCACCTCACCTCGGGAATTCAGCGCTTTTGTTCATCTTTGAACCAAGGCTGTAATGAGGTCAGGAGCAGAGTGGCCCTGGTGGATCCCAGGCTGGGCATCAGTGAGCAGGTTATTTCAGAGCAAGTGCCACTTGATAGCATTATTGATGATCCCATCCATCATTGTACTGATGAACTGTCGGGGCAGAATTCGGCCGGGTTGGATTTGTTCTGCTTTTTATGGACAGGACAAACCTGGGCAATTTTCCACACAGCCAGGATAGGTGCCAGTGTTGTGGCTGTTTGCAGCCTGGGTCCATGTGCTGTGTGCAGCCTGGGTCCATGTGCTGTGTGCAGCCTGGGTCCATGTGCTGTGTGCAGCCTGGGTCCATGTGCTGTGTGCAGCCTGGGTCCATGTGCTGTTTACAGGTGAAGCTGATGTGCTGTTTGCAGTTGGGGTCATCTTCATTCTTGTAGAGCTAATTCGTCAAATTCAGAAGATGGGAGAAATAATGAGAAACAATTGTGTCAAGAAGGTCTTTGAAAAACTTGGCTCATGCCCGGTTTGCAATACATTTTCGATAGCGATAGATACAGGCAAGACATTAATTGGCACATCCACTAAGTTAGGGAGCTCACTTTCTCTGCATTTGACATTGAAACATCCGACATTACAGTTTGAGCAACTGATTAATTAATGAATTGTTTTCACAAAAAGTCCCCTGTGTTTTTTTCCCCCGAAAAAGGGAATCGTGTTTGACAAATTAATTCGGGTTTCCTTTATTCAGGCGGGTTATAAGGTGGGGATGATGTAATTATCAGGCTGGATCATTTGAGCCCCTCGCTGTATATACCTGGATTTCCAAGATGCATTGGATAAGATACCACACAAAAGATTAGTTCACAATCTAAAGGCTCGTGGCTTTGGTGATAGTATATTGGCAGCCACGAAGTCCTGGTTAACGGATGGGAAGCAGAGATGAAGGTTAAGCGGAATATTTTCTAGTTGGTGGTCTGTAAGGGTCAGTGCTGGGGCCTCAGATATTTCAATCTAAGTAATGCCTTTGACAAAAAGTCCAAGGGTGATATATCTAAGTTTGTTGATGATGCAAAGCTAAGTGTGACCATAAGTTATGGGAAGGGTATAGAGTAGCTGCAAAGAGATACAGATGGGCTAAGTATAGGCACAATAAGGAGACTGATTCCTGGGAAAGCAGGATTGTCATATGAGGAGAGATTGGCCCGACTCAGTCTGTATTCTATAGAGCTTAGAAGAATGAGAGGGGATCTCACTGAAACGTGTAACATTCTGACAGGGGTGGACAGACTGGATGCAGGGTTGATGTTTCCTCTGACTGGGAGGGGTGGTCTAGAACAAGGGGTCACAGTCTCAGGAAACGGGGTAGACCATTTAGGGCTGAGATGAGCAGAAACATCTTCACTCAGAGGGTGGTGAACCTGTGGAATTCTCTACCACAGAAGGCCGTGGAGGCCAAGTTACTGAATACATTTAAGAAGGAAATAGATTTCTAGACTCTAAAGGCGTCAAGGGGTTTGGGGGGAGAGCAGGAGTACGGCACTGAGATAGAGAATCAGCCATGATCATATTGAATGGCAGAGCATTCTCCTGCTCCTATTTTCTATGTCTATGTGGCAAATGGAGTATGGCATGGGGAAGCTTGAGGCTCGTCTCTTTCGTCATGAAAATTCAAAAGCAGAGTAGATTAATAAGGTTATATAATGACGATAAAACGATTGTCAATAAAAAAAACCCATCTGGTTCACTAGTGCCCTTTCAGGAAGGAAATCTGTCACCCTTGCCTGGTCTTGTCTACGTGTGACTCCAGACCCACAGCAATGTGGCTGCCTCTTAAACTTGCAGATGTTCTTCAGAGAGACCTGGCTGCACTCGCACAAGGAGTGCAGAAAGTGGGCAGGCAACAGTAACGAGCAATTAGGAAGGGAGCGGAATGCGGGTCTTATTGCAGGAGGGTTGGTGGAAAAGAAGGGGGGACGTTTTTGTTTGCAGTTCTGGAGGGCCTTGGTGAGACCACACCTGGGGTGCTGTGAGAAACCCGGTCCCCCATTGCCTCAGGAAGGAGTTATTTGCATTGGGAACATAAAAGGAAAAGTTGACTGGATTTGTTCCTGAGATAATAAACTCTCCTCATGATCAGCTCATGAAAACATTGGGGCCAGAGCTTCAGGAGCATGAGTGGTGATCCCTTCGCAGCATGTGAGACCCTGAAAGGGGGTTTCACCAAGTACAGCCCGAGAAAGCGTGCGCCCTTGATCGGGAAGCTGTAACACAGGGGCCACGGTCTCAACTTGCACAGCATTGTGCATTCCCGTCCCCCCTGGCACCTGGAAGGGAAGGAACTGCAGGCCTGTGCCACAAGCAAGACCATACGCATGGAAGGAACACCACCATTCATTTGGCAGGGATACATTCATGCCTCACTGGCACATTCTCCAAATGGGGGCAATGCTCTGCAAGCAACTTTGCCAGATGGACACCAGTAAGACACGCAATAGCCCGGCTGCAGACTCTGCTCAGGTAGCAGCTGCACAGGGATCATGACCCTGATGGGTTCCTGGATCCATTCCGAAGCTCCAACTTTACCCAATCTCACACGTGTTGACATGCTCAAGGACGCCCACACTGATGACGTGCCACAAAGGCAGGCACCATCCGAGGCTGATCGGGAACACTTAAGTGCAACGCCCTGTAATGAGGTCAGGAGCAGAGTGGCCCTGGTGGATCCCAAGCTGGGCATCAGTGAGCAGGTTATTTCAGAGCAAGTGTCACTTGATAGCATTATTGATGATCCCATCCATCATTGTACTGATGAACTGTCGGGGCAGAATTCGGCCGGGTTGGATTTGTTCTGCTTTTTATGGACAGGACAAACCTGGGCAATTTTCCACACAGCCAGGATAGGTGCCAGTGTTGTGGCTGTTTGCAGCCTGGGTCCATGTGCTGTGTGCAGCCTGGGTCCATGTGCTGTGTGCAGCCTGGGTCCATGTGCTGTGTGCAGCCTGGGTCCATGTGCTGTGTGCAGCCTGGGTCCATGTGCTGTTTACAGGTGAAGCTGATGTGCTGTTTGCAGTTGGGGTCATCTTCATTCTTGTAGAGCTAATTCGTCAAATTCAGAAGATGGGAGAAATAACGAGAAACAATTGTGTCAAGAAGGTCTTTGAAAAACTTGGCTCATGCCCGGTTTGCAATACATTTTCGATAGCGATAGATACAGGCAAGACATTAACTGGCACATCCACTAAGTTAGGGAGCTCACTTTCTCTGCATTTGACATTGAAACATCCGACATTACAGTTTGAGCAACTGATTAATTAATGAATTGTTTTCACAAAAAGTCCCCTGTGTTTTTTTTCCCCCGAAAAAGGGAATCGTGTTTGACAAATTAATTCGGGTTTCCTTTATTCAGGCGGGTTATAAGGTGGGGATGATGTAATTATCAGGCTGGATCATTTGAGCCCCTCGCTGTATATACCTGGATTTCCAAGATGCATTGGATAAGATACCACACAAAAGATTAGTTCACAATCTAAAGGCTCGTGGCTTTGGTGATAGTACATTGGCAGCCACGAAGTCCTGGTTAACGGATGGGAAGCAGAGATGAAGGTTAAGCGGAATATTTTCTAGTTGGTGGTCTGTAAGGGTCAGTGCTGGGGCCTCAGATATTTCAATCTAAGTAATGCCTTTGACAAAAAGTCCAAGGGTGATATATCTAAGTTTGTTGATGATGCAAAGCTAAGTGTGACCATAAGTTATGGGAAGGGTATAGAGTAGCTGCAAAGAGATACAGATGGGCTAAGTATAGGCACAATAAGGAGACTGATTCCTGGGAAAGCAGGATTGCCATATGAGGAGAGATTGGCCCGACTCAGTCTGTATTCTATAGAGCTTAGAAGAATGAGAGGGGATCTCACTGAAACGTGTAACATTCTGACAGGGGTGGACAGACTGGATGCAGGGTTGATGTTTCCTCTGACTGGGAGGGGTGGTCTAGAACAAGGGGTCACAGTCTCAGGAAACGGGGTAGACCATTTAGGGCTGAGATGAGCAGAAAGATCTTCACTCAGAGGGTGGTGAACCTGTGGAATTCTCTACCACAGAAGGCCGTGGAGGCCAAGTTACTGAATACATTTAAGAAGGAAATAGATTTCTAGACTCTAAAGGCGTCAAGGGGTTTGGGGGGAGAGCAGGAGTACAGCACTGAGATAGAGAATCAGCCATGATCATATTGAATGGCAGAGCATTCTCCTGCTCCTATTTTCTATGTCTATGTGGCAAATGGAGTATGGCATGGGGAAGCTTGAGGCTCGTCTCTTTCGTCATGAAAATTCAAAAGCAGAGTAGATTAATAAGGTTATATAATGACGATAAAATGATTGTCAATAAAAAAACCCCATCTGGTTCACTAGTGCCCTTTCAGGAAGGAAATCTGTCACCCTTGCCTGGTCTTGTCTACGTGTGACTCCAGACCCACAGCAATGTGGCTGCCTCTTAAACTTGCAGATGTTCTTCAGAGAGACCTGGCTGCACTCGCACAAGGAGTGCAGAAAGTGGGCAGGCAACAGTAACGAGCAATTAGGAAGGGAGCGGAATGCGGGTCTTATTGCAGGAGGGTTGGTGGAAAAGAAGGGGGGACGTTTTTGTTTGCAGTTCTGGAGGGCCTTGGTGAGACCACACCTGGGGTGCTGTGAGAAACCCGGTCCCCCATTGCCTCAGGAAGGAGTTATTTGCATTGGGAACATAAAAGGAAAAGTTGACTGGATTTGTTCCTGAGATAATAAACTCTCCTCATGATCAGCTCATGAAAACATTGGGCCAGAGCTTCAGGAGCATGAGTGGTGATCCCTTCGCAGCATGTGAGACCCTGAAAGGGGTTTCACCAAGTACAGCCCGAGAAAGCGTGCGCCCTTGATCGGGAAGCTGTAACACAGGGGCCACGGTCTCAACTTGCACAGCATTGTGCATTCCCGTCCCCCCTGGCACCTGGAAGGGAAGGAACTGCAGGCCTGTGCCACAAGCAAGACCATACGCATGGAAGGAACACCACCATTCATTTGGCAGGGATACATTCATGCCTCACTGGCACATTCTCCAAATGGGGGCAATGCTCTGCAAGCAACTTTGCCAGATGGACACCAGTAAGACACGCAATAGCCCGGCTGCAGACTCTGCTCAGGTAGCAGCTGCACAGGGATCATGACCCTGATGGGTTCCTGGATCCATTCCGAAGCTCCAACTTTACCCAATCTCACACGTGTTGACATGCTCAAGGACGCCCACACTGATGACGTGCCACAAAGGCAGGCACCATCCGAGGCTGATCGGGAACACTTAAGTGCAACGCCCATCAGCACACATGGGAGGCGATGGCGTAGTGGTGTTGTCGCTGGACTCATAATCCAGGGACCCAGCGTAATGCTCAGGGGAACCCGGGTTCAAATTCATGGCAGGTGCTGGAATGTGAATTCAAAAAAAATCTGGAATTAAATGATAACCATGAAACAGTTGTTATAAAAAAAAAACCCCATCTGGTTCACTAATGCCCTTTAGGGAAGGAAATCCACCACCCTTACCTGGTCTACATGTGACTCCAGACCCACACCAATGTGGTTGACTCTTAACTGCCCTCCAGCCAACAGAAATTAGGGATTGGCAATAAATGCTGGCCAAGCCAGTGATGCCCATATCCCATGAATGGATAAATAAACGACCACTGCAGCAATATGGAAATACAGTGTAAGTGAATAAAGTGGAATATAAACACATATTTACAAGACTATTTCTTATATTCGGTGATTAGACACCAGTGCCCCCTGCTATGTCACTATAATTTCTTAATCTTCCTTTTCCGATAATTATGCTTCGGTGCTACCCTGACATCCACAGCTGATGCGGAGGCAGCCGCCTACTGACCGCTCTGCCCCACTGAGATTGATAGCCATCCCCTGGTGATCTAAGGCCTAGCGGACTCCCAATTGCTGAGCTGCTCCTGCACAAGTGGAAGGTCTGAGCAGAGTCTGCATCCTCCTCGGCCTAACCCTCAGGAGGTGATGGAGTCACGGGCAGAGGGGATGTGGAGGGCCTGAGCACAACTGGAGTGACTGATGCCCTTGCGGGTGCACGTAGCAGTGAGTGGGAGGTGCCCTTGCAGATCATTCTCCCACTGGAGCTGGGTTCTCTGGTGCCGACCTGCGTTTCAACCTCCATCCAGGGTGCCTTGGCCTGACCGGAAAGCCTCCTGCTGCCATGCCTGGGAAACAGGGTCTCCTGTCTTTCCCAGATGACCCGGAGAGACGTCTCTGAACCTTGGGCAGGGGGCCACACATTGTCCTCCCTATTGCTGTAACATCTGGTAGGTCGCTAATTCTACAGACTCAGCCATAGCTCAGCTGGGCAGCCTGGATAGTCAGGAGATCAAGCCCCACTCCAGAGGCGCGAGGGCACCAACTCGGCTGACCCTTGCCGTGCATGAACTCAGAAACTAAACCAAGGCCCCGCTGCTCTCTCAGTCGGATAGCAGTGATTCCATTGCCACTGTTCGAGGAAGAGCAGGGAAGCTCTCCCAGTACTCTGGCCAATATCTATCCCCTAACCAACATCATTAAAGTAGATTAATTATTACCACATTATCGTCACATTTTATTATTATCACATTTATTATTATAACATGTGGTTATGAGGAAAACATACGAAACAGGAGCAGGAGTAGGCCATTCAGCCCCTCAAACCTTCTCCGCCATTCAATAAGATCATGGCTGAGCTGCTTGTGTTTCGAATTCCACATTCCCATCTACCCCCAATAACCTTAGATTCCCTTGCCCAACAAGAATATATCTACCACAGCCTTAAAAATGTTTAATGACCCCTGCCTCCACCACCTTCTGAGGCAGAGAGTTCCAAACTCGCACAACCCTCTGAGAGAAAAAAATTCTCCTCAGATCTGTCCCAAAAGGGCAACCTCTACTTTTAAAACAGTCATCCCTCACTCAAGCCGTCACCCCTCACTCTTCTAAACTCCAGTGGAAACAAGCCCAGTCTGTCCGACCTTTCCTCACAAGACAACCCTGCACAGGGTTGATGCAAAGGTGAGTAGGAAAGTCTGTTGTGAAGAGGACATGAGGAGGTTGCAGGTGGATATAGATAAGTTTAGTGAGTGGGCAAAAATCTACAAATGGAGTTTAATGTGGGAAAATCTGAAGTTGTTCACATTGGCAGGAAGAATAAAAGAGCAGAGTGTTACTTAATCAGAGAATGGCTGCAGAATTCTGAGGTGCAGTCACAAAAAATCAGTATTCAGGTACAGCAAGTAACTTTTTAACATGTATATATATAATATACATATTTTAACTTATATATATGTGCACAAAGTTTTAAAATTTGCATAGTATTTTTGTTTCTTTCCTCACCAGAAGTAAGTGACAAGTCTACAGAGCATTAATCCAGAAATAACGCAAATAAATTTGCAATAATGGAACAATATCATGTGTGTTGTTCACTGCCATTATGGTTTTTGTTTAATGTGCTGCAGGAGTGGTGAAATGCTGTAGTTTGTTGAACTATCAAAACATATTGGTGGTTAAAGCCAATGCTTTGCATTTGTAACTGAACGATGAACAGCTTTCTTGAGATACAGCCTTTATGTTCAGCGACCCCGTCTCTGGTTTCAAAGTCTGTGTTTTGTGATGCCCATCTCAGTTGTTTTTTTCTCCTAAGTGTCGAGAATCATTTCTTCAAGGACCCTGAAAGCAGGGGCAGAACTTCAGAAAGAGCATTGTAAGTAAAAGCCCTCCCTGCACTCTAAGGGTATTCAGCAGAGCAAGGGTTAATGTGGGGCTGGAGTACAGTGCCACCCACTGTATGATGTAGACAGTCACATGGTGGTAAACTGTATGTAGTCAAGCCTGGAAGGTGCCAGCATGGAGACAGCTCCCATGGACCTTGCACCTTGAAGATGAAAAACAAAAACAGAATTACCTGGAAAAACTCAGCAGGTCTGGCAGCATCGGTGGAGAAGAAAAGAGTTGACGTTTCGAGTCCTCATGAGCCTCGAAGGGTCATGAGGACTCGAAACATCAACTCTTTTCTTCTCCGCTGATGCTGCCAGACCTGCTGAGTTTTTCCAGGTAATTCTGTTTTTGTTTTGGATTTCCAGCATCCGCAGTTCTTTTGTTTTTAACCTTGAAGATGAATATAGTTATGAGTTACCAAAAAACGGTTTATGTTTAACCATGTAAGCCCACGGGCCTGTTAGTGAGACACAAAAGCACTTTTCAACATGGTGGCAGTGAAGAATAGACCCCGAAATCCCAGAAAAGCTGGAGAAGGAATCCAGGTTTTCAAAGTATGGAAAACTAAAGAGAATGAAGCCTGGCCCGTGAGGAGTGTGCTTAAATTGAAGACACAATTGGAGAGATTGCTTAAGAGAAGCACCATTTCAGAGATGGGGGCTGTAGGACTCCACCTGGGTATGTGGAGGCCCAATGCCAGACCTGCTGGCATCTAGAATCATAGGGTCTAGCTGGATCACAAAGGGCTGAGCAAAAATTCAAAAACAGGGGGAAAAAATGCCCAATGGCAGCAGAAGCATCCACTGTGTGGATGACAAGAAGAACCGGAGCGAACACGGAGTCAAAAGGCCTGGCCAGATCACAAGAAAGGTGAGCAAAATACAATATCAATGTAGCAATTACCTTTTGAAGTAGGCAGCCATCTGGATCAGCACATCCACAGCAATACTGCAGCAAGGGGCCCACAGCCGGCACCAGAACATGTGGCAACCCAGCTCGGCTGAATTAAAAATAAAGTTGTTAGAACGGTAGGCAAAGCTTTCAGGGAAAAAAAAAATCGCCTTCCATTTGATTCCCGGGCTGAGAAAAAGCAAATCAGTGTTTTGAGGGTTGAAAGTTGAAAACGGGACCCTGGTGAAACTGACAAGCACGGGAACAGCAAAGAGAAGAAATAAAAGGGCAGCTGCCCAGTAACATTGAAGAGAAAAGAAATAAACAGGCACTTACCTAATATGATACATGGTCATGGATAGCAAATGAAAACCACCAGACAAATCTGGGCTAAGGCAAGGGCCAAACCAGACCCAGAATTTGGTGTCTGAGAGAAGAATTTTTTTTTTAGATTAGAGGAGTACATCAGGATTAAGCAAGGAATCATAAAAAATGCGGATTAATTTTTTTTTCTACTTGTTTGGTAGCCAGGCACAACAGCAGGTAGAAAGGGTATTCAAAGAAGTCACTTCCCTGAAAGACTCTTGGAAGTATCAATACAAGGCCCGAGAAAAAAATGAGGAGATAAGAAAGATGCTGAACACTAGCACAGTGAAAGATGTGTTGGAAGTATCAGTAGTGACAAACCAATGCACTGAAGTGCAGTGCGAGATGGAAGAAGTCAACAAAAATGTCAACAGTTGAAAGCTGAAGTAACCCTAAAATAAAGTATAGATGAATCCTCAACCACAATTGGTGAGATATTAAAGGCCTTTGTTAAATACTTTGAACTCCAAGAGATGGAGAGTGCAGACCTTAAATAATGTCTAGAGCACCCCCGGTAAAGAACCAAAGGGGCAAGGAGACCCCAAGCAGCGGAAGACAGGCAACCCCAGGGCGAGGGAGGCAGAAGACCCCAGGCTGAGATAGACAGAAGAGCCCAGGTTGAGGGAAACAATACCTATGCAAGTCACAAGATGGTGGAAGGCCATGTCAGAACAACAAATGCACAAGCCAAAGAGTTTAGCGCAGAAGCAAGTAGAGGCTTTGAAGCAGCCAAAAGGCATTTTTGAAAATGCTGGCACGTTACTCAATCTGCAACAGCAGGTGGCAGGGCAGAGGGAACAGCTGGCTGTGAATGAAGGAAACCAAAAAGAAAAACAACCTGCAAAAATAAAATGAAGCTATTCCACGGGAAAGTGTTTGTGTCAAAGCAGAGTTAGGATAACTCAACAAGAATTGCAGCCAAGCACAACAGCAGGCAGAAAGGGTATTCAAAGAAGTCACTTCCCTGAAAGACTCTTTGAAGAACAAATACATGGCCCTAGAAAAACATGAGGAGATAAGAAAGATGCTGAACACTACCACAGTGAAAGATGTGTTGAAGTATCAGTAGTGACAAACCAATGCACTGAAGTGCAGTGCGAGATGGAAGAAGTCAACAAAAAAGTCAACAGTTGAAAGAACAGCTAATTATCCTTCAAGATTAAATGAAAAAGGACTGCAAAAGAATGAAGAAATGAAGGCCATCTTGAACCGCAGATTGGAAGAACAGCAGAACAAAGCTGAGCAGACACTGTTGAATTACAAGAATACTCAAGGCAACATAATTGAGTTTCATGACAAAAAGGAAAACCTGCTGAAGGACCTTCACACGCTACAAGGATCCTTCAGGTTAAAGTTTGTTCCTCTGGAAAATAACAAAGAAAAGCAAAATGAATTCAATGTCACTCTGAATGAACTGGAGAACCAGTTGGCAGAGAAGCCTCATCAATGCTTTATATCCCAGGGGGTACAAGAAAGAGACTGAAGATCTGAAGAACCAGCTGAATGGACCAGAGGAGGCAGCAAAAGGAAAGGCCATAGAAATTTCCAAACCATGAACTGATAATGAAGTCATGAGTGGCATAATAACAGAACCGAAAAAAGTTAACACTTCACCAGAGATAAACCTGGCCAACAGTGGAGCTGAAATGAAGGATTAGGGCACAGCTCGCTATTTTTTCATAGTTTATTTTCATGCCTGGTCCCCAAGTTACCCTATATAACTCACTTTATATTTCTGTCTCTTTCCCTCTCTATGCTGCTTCTGTCTCTCTCAGTTTTGCTCCCATCCTGACTTGCTCCCCCGTCTCTCTTTCACAGTTAATTCCTCCTTGCATCTCCATTGAACTCCGTCCCTGTGTCCCCATCCCTCACCATCTCTTCTTCTTTATGACTCTTTCACTTGGTCTTCCTCTGTTACTGCTGTCTCACACTCCTTGATCTGTTTGTTTCTTCCTTTGACTGTCACTCCACATCTGTCCTGCCTGACACTCGAGCAAGCCATGTTTGTTCTGCATCTCTGCCTCTCTTCCACTTGCTCCCTCAGTCTCTATGTATCTCCCCGTCACTTTTCTCCAGATTCTCCCACTTACATTCTATTTCTTCCTCTGCTCCCGCTGCCTTCATGAACATCTGCAGTGCATGTGGTGCAGGTTCCGGATATTGAAGAGTCAATCACATTGCTGTGGGTCTGGATTCACATGTAGGCAAGGACAGACTATTTCCTTCATGATTCATGTGGGCTTTTACAACAATCGACAATCATCATTAGACTTTTAGTTCCAGATTTTTTGAGTGAATCCAAGTTCCACCATCTGCTGTGGTGGGATGCGAAAGCATTAATTTGGGTCATTGAGTTACTAGCCCAGTAACAACACCACTACGCCACCACCTCCCTTCCTTGTCCTTCCTTGTTTCATGTCAATTCTCTATCTCCTCCTACCTCCTTTGATGTTCAGTCTGTCTCCCTCCTTCTCTCCCTGTTCTCCCTGTTCCTCTTCCTCCCTTTACCACCATTCCTATCCCTCTCTCGCTCCCTCCCTTTGACCCTCCATATCTCCTCTGTGCATCTGTTCCCAAGCCTCTGCCTCACAGAATCACAGTGCAGAAGAGGCCCTTTGACCCATTAAGTCTGCACCGACACATGAGAAACACTTGACCTACCTACCTAATCTCATTTATCAGCACTTGGCCCATAGCCTTGAATGTTATGACGTGCCAAGTGATCATCCAGTTGCTTCTTAAAGGTTGTGAGCCAACCCACCTCGACCACCCTCCCAGGCAGCGCATTCCAGACCGTCACCCCCTCCCTGATTGTAGTTCATTCTCAGGCTCTCTTTGCGGTCTCTTTCCCTCTCTCTCTCTCTCCTTCTGTTCCCACTATCTCTTTCTCCCTCTCCCTCCCTATCAATGTGCAGCAGGGTGGTCACAACTAACAGTAGGAGAGAATGATGTGAATTTCTATCCTGGGCATTGATGGATTTTAGAAACCCCTCTTCCAGGGGTTAGAAAGAAAGGATTTGCAGGCGGGAGACTAAAATCATTTTTGTTGAGGGATATTTTACTGCAGTCATACTGGTGAATGTTTTGAAACTCTGTCTCACGACCCCTACAATGTAAGTGTGTTTTGTGGATTGCTGTGAGTATTATGACTATATTGCCCGTCATATCGTTATTGTCCCAGCTGGGGGAGGGGTGCATCAGATCATCTGTTAGTCATCTAATTTCATGATGTGACAATGGCATATGAGATTCCACAAGGATGGTGGCGGAACTCTTTTGTTCTTGTAATCTCTGTTGGAAGCTTCTAGAACACATGGCCAATTGTTTGGGGCATGTAACCTGTAGCAGCCATCTTGTGGTTCAGCAAAAGTCCATTTCAAAAATAAAGAAGGTTTTGCAATGCACTGTTTTTGATTTCTTTTCATGTCTTATTGACATGACACCCTGCTTAAATACGGAGGCAAAACGACACAGTACACCAGGTGTGTCACAGCAACGCACTCTACAGTTATAAAAAAATCTTCCTTAATTTAATGCCATATCCTTGGTGCAATAAGGGCCAACATTTCGTTTGCCTTCCTAATTACTTGTGGTACCTGCATACTGATCTTCTGTGATTCATGTGCAAAGACACCCAGAGCCCTCTGTACCGAAGCATTCTGCAGCCCCTCTCCGTTTCGACAATGCTGGGTTTTTTTTTTCTATTTTTCTCACTAAAATAGAGAATCTCACATCCCCCGCAATAATGTTCCATCTCCCGATTTTTTGCCTACTCACTAAATCTGTCCACACCCCCTTGGCAGAGTCCTTGTATACTCCTCACAACTTGCTTTCCTGCTTATTTTTGCAAGTTCAGCTAATTTGGCGAACATGCAAATCAGTCACTTCATCCAAGTCTCTAATAGATTGCAAAGAGTAGAGGCCCCGCCACTAATCCCAGTTTGCAACCTGAACATCCACTTATCCCGTATGTGACCAGACAGGGGGGAAGAGGGGGAGAACTGAAAGGGAGATGGACTCAACAATGTGCCTCCAACAATAAAACAAACACTTCACACAAAAAAAAAACGTTCTGAGCATTTCGCTTTTGCAAAAGCGAGTTTAATTTTATGACCTGATCTGAAGGAGAGGAGAATTGAGCCAGTGGAGGTGAAGGAGACTGTGGCTGCTTTTCTTTTTCCTCCTCCCGTCCTGCAGAGGGCGCTGTGACTCACCCACTGGCCCCGCTGGCGTCTGGTCCTCCGAAGGTCGCCTCTTGCTCCTCAGCACGCCTGACTCTTCCTGCGACGTTACTTCCGGTCCTCCAGCAGGGACTGACCTCCCAGGCGTGTGGAGTCCGACGGACGGGAGCAGAGAGCGCAGATCAGGAGGACACAGCATTTCACAATCATCACTTTTATTATGCGTGGATTTTGGACATAATTTAAGGCAATCAACACTCCAGCAGTGGAAATATTGCACACAGTTTGCAAAATAAAAATAATCATTATAAACCCAAATCAAAATTCAAGCCTCTGCTCGGACAAACCAGCAGTCACTTATTTCACCAGACACTTAACCGGACTGGGCTCATTATAAAAATTGCACACACGATTTAAACACCCAGGTCTCATCCTCATTTTAAAGGGTATTCACTGCATCACTTTGGCAGTCAAAATTCAGACACACAGCAGAAAGGTGTGAAGCTTCCCTAAGGCGATTTTTCCCTGATGATTTCAGCTCGTTGTTAGACACAAGAGTAAAGCCATCTCCAAGCTGTCCCCATCAAAAACCCCCAGGACAGGTTCAGCACGGGGTTAGATACAGAGTAAAGCTCCCTCTACACCGTCCCCATCAAACACTCCCAGGACAGGTTCAGCACGGGGTTAGATACAGAGTAAAGCTCCCTCTACACCGTCCCCATCAAACACTCCCAGGACAGGTTCAGCACGGGGTTAGATACAGAGTAAAGCTCCCTCTACACTGTCCCCATCAAACACTCCCAGGACAGGTACAGCACGGGGTTAGATACAGAGTAAAGCTCCCTCTACACTGTCCCCATCAAACACTCCCAGGACAGGTACAGCACGGGGTTAGATACAGAGTAAAGCTCCCTCTACACCGTCCCCATCAAACACTCCCAGGACAGGTACAGCACGGGGTTAGATACAGAGTAAAGCTCCCTCTACACTGTCCCCATCAAACACTCCCAGGGCAGGTACAGAACGGGGTTAGATACAGAGTAAAGCTCCCTCTACACTGTCCCCATCAAACACTCCCAGGACAGGTACAGCACGGGGTTAGATACAGAGTAAAGCTCCCTCTACGCTGCTGTACCTGTCCTGGGAGTGTTTGTTCTGTCACGGCCTTACTCTTAATTATCTCTTGCAGGCAGCAGCGGCAGTGGTTGGAAGAAGGAGGGGCCCAACTCCTCAGAGACTGGGCTGGGCGATGAACCCCCTGAGGGTGGAGTAGAGGCCAATGTGGGTGACCAGGTTGGGCTCCAGGGCGTAGGCCCTCTCGCCCTGCTGGCTGAGCAGGGCGTAGAGGGCCGTGTCCTTGGCGTAGCCCGAGCGGCACTGGACGCCCTCCAGGTAGGCCAGCACCCGGCGGGCGGCGGGGGCCGAGTAGAGCATGGCCGGGGTGCAGCACTCGGTGGCGGGGACCAGGGCGTAGAGCTGGGGGCTGAGCCGCCGGGCCTCCAGCAGGTAGTGACGCCCCGCCAGCTCGGCCACCAGCATGGAGAAGGCGGCCAGAGCGGCCAAGAGCAGGGGGGAGTGCCTGCCGGTCAGCAGGCGGTGGAGGCCGGAGAGCAGAGTGCCGCAGAAAGCCCCGAGGCCCAGCCACTCCAGGATCCTCATGGGCTCAGGGTTGAGGTAGCCCTGCAGCCGCTCAGGGTGGTAGAGTTTGACATAGAGGGCGTCCCGAGCTTGCGGGGCCAAGAGGCGGCGCCCCAAGAGGTCCCTGAGCACCGGGAAGAAATCCTCGGAGGGCACGGCATCGTCCTCCACCAGTAGCACATGCTGGGGGGAGTAGGCGGCCAGCGCCTGGTGGAGGCAGTAGAGGTAGTCCTGCTTCTCCTTCTCGAAGCGGTTGTCGGCCCCGTCCGCCTCAGCCCCCGGGCCAAAGCGCTGGGCCACCGGCACCAGCCGGGACGCCAGCCGCGCCTCCCAGTGCTCCTGGGGCCGGTGGTGCACGTTGCAGGCGAATAGCCGGTGCCCCTGGCACCAGGGGCAGCCCCGCAGCAGCCGGTGGAACTGGGAGGCCACCTGCAGGTAGTAGTGGTAGCCGGCTCCCTGCTCCCTGGGCATCGTGATGATGGCCACCACCAGCTGGGGGCCGGGGCCGGGGGCTGGCGAAGGCAGCCCGGGGCTCCCCTCACCCAGCCCGGCCTCCCGAAAGTAGCGCTCCGCCTCCTCGCCCCGCGCCCGGCTGCCCTCCAGGGCCTCCGCTGTCAGGCGCCCGAGGTGGGCCGAGCGCCAGAAGTAGCGGGAGTGCCGGCGGCCGTGACACAGCAGGGGCAGCAAGATCCCAAAGGTCACCAGGTAGAGCAGGAGCACCTGGGCCCAGGGCCGCAGCAGGCAGCGCAGGAGACACCGGGGGACTCCGGCCCCCCTCACCACCCCCGCCCCCACCCCCACCCTCACTCCCGCGTGCTCTCCTCTTTTCATCCCCAGCGCCCAGAGCCCCAACATGGTCTGGGCGACCCACTCTCCCTCCCTTAACACCCGGTCAGAAGCAAAGCCATGGTGCCTACAATAGAGCTGGGGGTCAACCTTGTTCTCCCAACTACCAGGAGCGGCACCCCCCCACCCCCCCACTTTCTGCCCTGGGAGAGAGGATGGTCTGAACCACGAGTGAAGAAAATAATGGGGCTTATGGGAAAGAGATCCTCCCAGCTCCTTTTACATTGAGCAGCGCTAAACTGGAGAAAGGCTGTGCTGGAATGCCTGAGCAGCAGTGATAACCTGGGAGGGAGTGGGGAGTGAGGTGTGATGGAGGGAGAGCTGCAGGGGGCAGGGCGGGGGGTGGAATATCTGACAGCGCTAGATCTAGGCAGAAGGCGGGAATCCGAAATGCATTGGAGCCAGCCCTCCCGGTCTCAAACAGGCGAGGGGCGTGCAGGGGGAAGCGAGGGAAAGGCGGGACTCAAGGCTGGGCACCAGAGGGATGAGATTGGCCAACTGCAAGTATCGGTGGGTGCACCCGCTCCGGAGTCCACCCACCCAGGGCTGGTGAAGGTTGAGCCTTAGACCTCTTGGGTAAAACACAGTTGACAGATGGGATCTCTCACGGTTGGTGGGGGAGGAAAGGAGGAGGGAGATTTTGGGCTCACAAATTTCTGGTCGCTCAATTTTCTGGAGGGATAAACAATGAAGGGAGAGAGTGAAGGAGGGAAGACGGATTCTCGAGGTAGCTGGAAGGGAGCCAGGAGAAATGGGTTGTCTCTCCCCAATCCAGGTTCAGTTGGTTGGCCGATCCCCTCTTGGAGGTCAAGTGCCCTGGTAACTGCCCTCGCCTCCTCACCCGCCTTCCTTATCCACCCCTCCCTGGGTTTCCAATGCGGGTTTATGGATCGGCAATGTGGAGTGTGTTCCTCCAAGGCTGAGAGAGAGAGAGAGAGAGAGAGCAGGTCCCCTCTCCGAATCCCAGTCTGCGCTCCTTCCTGGGATCTCCAAAGGCCAAGTTGCTTCTCCCGACTGCCTGCTGAGGGGAAGGAATATTCCAGAATCAGTGCATGGTCGGCTGGGATTCCCCCACCCAAAATCAAGCCCTTGAAACTGTGTTACTGCCACGCCCCTACACCCCTCCCCCACCAGACGGGGGCTGAGACAGGCTTGTGGGATGCTTGACTTGTTCACCTCCACCAAGAGCTTGACAGCAACACTTCTAGGCCCCACCAGGACACACTAAAGACAGTTAAGAGCACAGAAGGAGGCCACTCAGCCCATCTAGTCTGTTCTGGAATCAGTTTCCTCACCTCCTTCCATATCCCATCTTCCTCAGAATTCCCCATATCATTGAATATCCCACCCACTCTAATCCGACTCTTCTAATCAAATTGTTGAATGGGGGAAGGGGAGGGGGGGAGGTGGGGTTAGGGGGAAGGGGAAGGGGAGGTGGGGTTAGGGGGAAGGGGAAGGGGGGTTAGAGGGAAGGGGAGGTGGGGTTAGAGGGAAGGGGAGGTAGGGTTAGGGGGAAGGGAAGGGGGGTTAGAGGGAAGGGAAGGGGTGGTTAGAGGGAAGGGGAGGGGGGGTTAGGGTGAAGGGGAGGTGGGGTTGGGGGAAGGGGAAGGGGGGTTAGAGGGAAGGGGAGGGATGGTTAGAGGGAAGGGGAGGGGGGTTAGGGTGAAGGGGAGGTGGGGTTAGGGGGAAGGGGAGGTGGGGTTAGGCGGAAGGGGGGTTGGAGGAAGGGGAGGAGGGGTTAGGGGGAAGGGGAGGAGGGGTTAGGGGGAAGGGGAGGAGGGGTTAGGGGGAAGGGGAGGGGGGGTTAGAGGGAAGGGGAGGGGGGTTAGGGTGAAGGGGAGGTGGGGTTAGGGGGAAGGGGAGGTGGGGTTAGGCGGAAGTGGGGTTGGAGGAAGGGGAGGAGGGGTTAGGGGGAAGGGGAGGAGGGGTTGGGGGAAGGGGAGGGGGTTAGGGGGAAGGGGAAGTGGGGTTAGGGGGAAGGGGAAGTGGGGTTAGGCGGAAGTGGGGTTGGAGGAAGGGGAGGAGGGGTTAGGAGGAAGGGGAGGAGGGGTTAGGGGGAAGGGGAGGAGGGGTTAGGGGGAAGGGCAGGGGTGGTTAGGGGGAAGGGGGGTTAGGGGGAAGGGGAGGGGGGTTAGGGGGAAGGGGAGGGGGGTTAGGGGGAAGGGGAGGGGGGTTAGGGGGAAGGGGAGGGGGGGTTAGGGGGAAGGGGAGGGGGGGTTAGGGGGAAGGGGAGGGGGGGGTTAGGGGGAAGGGGAGGGGGGTTAGAGGGAAGGGGAGGGGGGGTTAGGGGGAAGGGGAGGTGGGGTTGGGGGAAGGGGAGGGGGGTTAGAGGGAAGGGGAGGGGGGTTAGGGTGAAAGGGAGGTGGGGTTGGGGGAAGGGGAAGGGGGGTTAGAGGGAAGGGAAGGGATGGTTAGAGGGAAGGGGAGGGATGGTTAGAGGGAAGGGGAGGGGGGTTAGAGGGAAGAGGAGGGGGTTTAGGGTGAAGGGGTTAGGGGGAAGGGGGGGTGGGGTAGGCAGAAGGGGGGTTGGGGGAAGGGGAGGAGGGGTTGGGGAAGGGGAGGGGGGGTTAGGGGGAAGGGGAGGGAGGGTTAGGGTGAAGGGGAGGGGGGGGTTAGGGGGAAGGGGAGGGGGGGAAGGGGAGGGGGGTTAGGGGGAAGGGGAGGGAGGGTTAGGAGGAAGGGGAGGAGGGGTTAGGGGGAAGGGAGGAGGGGTTAGGAGGAAGGGGAGGAGGGGTTAGGGGGAAGGGGAGGAGGGGTTAGGAGGAAGGGGAGGAGGGGTTAGGAGGAAGGGGAGGAGGGGTTAGGGGGAAGGGGAGGAGGGGTTAGGGGGAAGGGGAGGAGGGGTTAGGGGGAAGGGGAGGGTTGGTTAGAGGGAAGGGGAGGGGGTTTAGGGTGAAGGGGAGGTGGGGTTAGGGGGAAGGGGAGGTGGGGTTAGGGGGAAGGGGAGGTGGGGTTAAGTGGAAGGGGGGTTGGGGGAAGGGGAGGGGGGTTAGGGGGAAGGGGAGGTGGGGTTAAGTGGAAGGGGGGTTGGGGGAAGGGGAGGGGGGTTAGAGGGAAGGGGAGGGGGGTTGGGGGAAGGGGAGGGGGGTTAGGGGGAAGGGAGGTGGGGTTAAGTGGAAGGGGGGTTGGGGGAAGGGGAGGGGGGTTAGGGGGAAGGGGAGGGGGGTTAGGGGGAAGGGGAGGGGGGTTAGGGGGAAGGGGAGGGGGGGGTAGGGGGAAGGGGAGGGGGGTTAGGGGGAAAGGGGAGGGGGGGGGTTAGGGGGAAGGGGAGGGGGGGTTAGGGGGAAGGGGAGGGGGGGGATAGGGGAAGGGGAGGGGGGGTTAGGGGGAAGGGGAGGGGGGTTGGGGGGGAAGGGGAGGGGGGTTGGGGGGAAGGGAGAAAGGGGGTTAGGGGGAAGGGGGGTTAGGGGGGAAGGGGGTTAGGGGGGAAGGGGGGTTAGGGGGGAAGGGGGGTTAGGGGGGAAGGGGGGTTGGGGGGAAGGGGGGTTGGGGGGAAGGGGGGTTGGGGGGAAGGGGGGTTGGGGGAAAGGGGGGTTAGGGAGAAAGGGGGTTAGGAGAAAGGGGGAAGGGGGGTTGGGGGAAGGGGGGTTGGGGGAAGGGGTTAGGGGAATGGGAGGGGTGTTGGGGGGGAAGGGTTGGGGGGAAGGGTCGGGGGGTTGGGGGAAGGGGAGAGGGGATTAGGGGAAGGGGAGAGGGGGTTGGGGAAGGGAGTGGCGTTAGGCGGGTTAGGGGGAGGGGATTTGGGGGAGTGGTGTTAGGGGGAGGGATTGTTAGGGGAGGGTGGTTAAGGGGAGGGGGTGGGGGGTGATGGGGCGGGAGCATGAGGGGGATGGGGAGGTGGTGTTAGGGGATGGGGGGAGGGGGGGAGGGGAGGGGAGGGGGTTAACGGGAGGGGAAGGATGTGGAAGGGCATTGGGGTTAGGGGGAGAGGGGGGAAGAGGGGAGAGGGGGGAGGGGGAGAGGGGAGGGGGAGAGGGGAGGGGGATGGGGGAAAGGGGAGAGGGGAGAGGGGAGGGGGGAGAGGGAGGGGGGAGGGGGAGGGGGGAGAGGGGAGGGGGAGAGGGGAGGGGGGAGGGGGGAGGGGGATGGGGAGAGGGGGAGGGGGAGGTGGAGAGGGGAGGGGGAGGAGGGGAGGGGGAGGGGGGAGGGGGAGAGGGAGGTGGAGAGGGGAGGGGGAGGGGGAGGGGGAGAGGGGAGGGGGGAGGGGGAGAGGGGGAGGGGGAGAGGGGAGGGGAGGGGGAGAGGGGGAGAGGGGAGGGGGAGAGGGGAGGGGGAGGGGGAGGGGGAGGGGGAGGGGGGAGGGGGAGGGGAGGGGGAGGGGGAGGGGGGAGGGGGAGGGGAGGGGGGAGGGGGAGAGGGGAGGGGGAGGGGGGAGGGGAGGGGGAGGGGGGAGGGGAGAGGGGAGGGGGAGAGGGGAGGGGGGAGAGGGGAGGGGGAGGGGTAGAGGGGAGGGGGAGGGGGAGGGGGAGGGGGAGAGGGGAGAGGGGAGGGGGAGGGGAGAGGGGAGGGGAGGGGGAGGGGGAGAGGGGAGGGGGAGGGGGAGAGGGAGAGGGGAGGGGGAGGGGGAGAGGGGAGGGGGAGAGGGGGGGGAGAGGGGGAGGGGGAGAGGGGAGGGGGAGGGGGAGAGGGGAGGGGAGGGGGGACGGGGAGAGGGGAGGGGGGAGGGGGAGAGGGGGAGGGGGAGAGGGGAGGGGGAGAGGGGAGGGGGAGGGGGAGAGGGGAGGGGGAGGGAGAGGGGGAGAGGGAGGGGGAGGGAGGGGCGGAGAGGGGGGGGAGAGGGGGAGGGGTGAGGGGGAGGGGGCTAGATGGGGAGGCGGGTAGATGGGGAGAAGGGGCAGAGGGGAGGTAGGGGGCAGAGGGGTGTGGGGGAGGTGGGGTTAGAGGGGTGAGGGGGAGGTGGGGGATGGAGGTGGGGTTGGGGAGGTGGGGGGATAGAGGACGGGTGGGGGGATAGAGGACGGGTGGGGGGATAGAGGGGGTTGGGGAGGTCAGGGATAGAGGGGAGGTGGGGGATAGAGGGGGGTGGGGGATAGAGGGGGGTGGGGGATAGAGGGGGGTGGGGGATAGAGGGGGGTGGGGATAGAGGGGGGTGGGGGATAGAGGGGGTTGGGGGATAGGAGGGGCTGGGGGATAGAGGGGGGTGGGGGATAGAGGGGGGTGGGGGATAGAGGGGGGTGGGGATAGAGGGGGTGGGGGATAGAGGGGGGTGGGGGATAGAGGGGGGTGGGGGATAGAGGGGGGTGGGGGATAGAGGGGGGGTGGGGGATAGAGGGGGGTGGGGGATAGAGGGGGGTGGGGGATAGAGGGGGGGTTGGGGGATAGGAGGGGCTGGGGGATAGAGGGGGGTGGGGGATAGAGGGGGGGTGGGGGTGGGGGAGGTGGGGGATAGAGGGGGGGTTGGGGGATAGAGGGGGAGGGGGGAGGAGGGGGGAGGGGGAGGGGGGAGGGGGAGGGAGAGGGCGGAGGGGGGGAAGAGGGGGAGGGAGGGGGGGAAGAGGGGGAGGGAGGGGGGGAAGAGGGGGAGGGAGGGGAGGGGGAGGGGGAGGGGAGGGGCGGGGAGTGGAGAAGGGAGGGGAGGGGGAGGGGAGGAGGGAGGGAAGGGGAGGGGCGGGGCGGGGAGGGGAGGGGGGGAGGAGAGGGGGGAGGGGGATGGGGGAGGGGAGGGGGGAGGGGAGGGGAGGGGAGGGGAGGGGGAGGGGAGGGGGAGGGGAGGGGAGGGGGAAGGGGAGGGGAGGGGAGGGGAGGGGAGGGGGAGGGGGGGGGAGGGGGAGGGAGGGGGGGGAGGGGTGAGGGGGGGAGGGGGGGAGGGGGGGAGGGGGAGGGAGGGGGGGAGGGGGAGGGAGGGGGGGAGGGGGAGGGAGGGGGGGGGGGGGGGGAGGGGGGAGGGGGAGGGGGGGAGGGGGGAGGGGGGAGGTTTGGGGGAGGTGGGGGGGTTTTGGGGGTGGAGGGGGATTCGGGGGGAGGTGGAGGGGGGATTCGGGGGGTAGGTGGAGGGGGGGGGTTTGGGGGGGTGGAGGGGGGTTTGGGGGGGGTGGAGGGGGGTTTGGGGGGGAGGAGGAGGGGGGTTTGAGGGGGGAGGTGGAGGGGGGGTTTGAGGGGGGAGGTGGAGGGGGGAGGTGGAGGGGGGGTTTGGGGGGGAGGTCGAGGGGGGGTTTGGGAGGGGAGCTGGAGGGGGGGTTTGGGAGGTGGAGGAGGGTTTGGGAGGTGAAGGGGGGGTTTGTGGGGGGAGGTGGAGGGGGGGTTTGGGGGGGAGGTGGAGGGGGGGTTTGGGGGGGAGGTGGAGGGGGGGTTTGGGGGAAGGTGGAGGGGGTTTTGGGTGGGAAGGTGGAGGGGGGGTTTGGGGGGGGAAGGTGGAGGGGGGGTTTTGGGGGGGGAAGGTGGAGGGGGGGGTTTGGGGGGGGAAGGTGGAGGGGGGGTTTGGGGGGAAGGTGGAGGGGGGGTTTGGGGGGGGAAGGTGGAGGGGGGGTTATGGGGGGGGGAAGGTGGAGGGGGGGGTTTGGGGGGGGGAAGGTGGAGGGGGGGTTTGGGGGGGAAGGTGGTGGGGGGGTTTGGGGGGAAGGTGGAGGGGGGGTTTGGGGGGGAAGGTGGAGGGGGGTTTGGGGGGGAGGTTGAGGGGGGGTTTGGGGGGGAGGTGGAGGAGGGTCTGGGGGGAAGGTGGAGGAGGGGTTTGGGGGAGTGGAGGGGGGGGTTTGGGGGGAAGGTGGAGGAGGGGTTTGGGGGGAGGTGGAGGGGGGTTTGGGGGGGGGAGGTCGAGGGGGGGTTTGGGGGGGGAGGTGGAGGAGGGTCTGGGGGGAAGGTGGAGGAGGGGTTTGGGGGGAGGTGGAGGGGGGGTTTGGGGGGAAGGTGGAGGAGGGGTTTGGGGGGAGGTGGAGGGGGGGTTTGGGGGGGGAGGTCGAGGGGGGGTTTGGGGGGAGGTGGAGGGGGGGTTTGGGGGGGGAGGTGGAGGGGGGGTTTGGGGGGGAGGTCGAGGGGGGGTTTGGGGGGAGGTGGAGGGGGGGTTTGGGGGGGAGGTGGAGGGGGGGTTTGGGGGTGGAGGGGGAGGTGGAGGGGGGGGGTTGGGGGGGAGGGGGGAGGTGGAGGAGAGTTTGGGGGAGGTAGGGGGGATTTGGGGGGGTAGGTGGAGGAGGGTTTGGGGGAGGTGGAGGGGGGGTTTGGGGGGGAGGTGGAGGTGGGGGAGGTGGAGGGGGGGTTTGGGGGGGGAGGTTGAGGGGGGGTTTGGGGGGGGGAGGTGGAGGAGGGTCTGGGGGGAGGTGGAGGAGGGGTTTGGGGGGAGGTTGAGGGGGGGTTTGGGGGGGGGAGGTGGAGGAGGGTCTGGGGGGAGGTGGAGGAGGGGTTTGGGGGAGGTTGAGGGGGGGTTTGGGGGGGGGAGGTGGAGGAGGGTCTGGGGGGAGGTGGAGGGGGGTTTGGGGGGGAGGTGGGGGAGGTGGAGGGGGTTTCGGGGGAGGTGGAGGGGGGTTTGGGGGGAGGGTTGGGGGGGGAGGTGGAGGAGGTGGAGGGGGGTTTCGGGGGAGGTGGAGGGGGGTTTGGGGGGAGGGTTGGGGGGGGAGGTGGAGGAGGTGGAGGGGGGTTTCGGGGGAGGTGGAGGGGGGTTTGGGAGGGAGGTGGAGGAGGGGTTTGGGGGGGGAGGTAGGGGGGTTTGGGGGGGGAGGTAGGGGGGGTTTGGGGAGGGAGGTGGAGGAGGGTTTGGGGGGGGTGGTAGGGGGGGTTTGGGGGGGGAGGTAGGGGGGGGTTTGGGGGAGGAGGAGGAGGAGGGGTTTGGGGGGGGGAGGCTAGGGGGGGTTTTAGGGGGAGGGTTGGGGGGGGGGCGGGATCGCGCGTTCCAGTCACTGTTAAATTGAGGCGTTGCGGCCGCCGCTTCCAGGACCATTCTTCCTGCACCTCCCCCCCCCGCCCCGCCCGATATTGGCCGCCCAGCCGCTGAACCCTCCCCGCTCGGAGCGGACTTACCTTCCCCAGACTCTCGGGACAGACCCCGGCCCGGCCCGGCCCGGCCGGAGATATCGGGATTCGACAGTCCGGCCGCTTTCCGGAACAGCCTCCGCTCCGCTTGGCTGTGAATTTCCGTGTCTGTGTCACTGAGGGAAACGCCCTGTGGCCGCGTCTGTCCGACTCACACCCGCTCCAGGCACT